>NC_057798.1:717075938-717165011 GCF_018294505.1 Triticum aestivum | reverse complement strand
CTCTCTCTCTCTATCGTGACCCCTCTCTCTCTCCCTGGACACATCTCCTCCGCCACAGATGACGGCCGATTCCGGTGTTCTCCGGCAAATTCCGCCACCGCGCAGCACCGGGCCGAGCTCGCTTCGCTACGCTGGGTCTTTTACCCCAGCGGGATTCGCCTCTCCCGGCAACCAGCGATGAATTTAAGCCCTCACCATGGCTAGGGTTTCAGGCGCCTCCACACTGGTGTGGCTCCGGCGCCTCTAGCGGCTCCTCTTCGACGCCCACCGCGCTCCCACATGCAGCCCCGTCTCCAGGATGCTGCTGCTTCGCCCGGTGGCCGTGGGGTGAGTTCATCCCCTCTCCTATCTCTCCCCCCTTTCTCTCTCTAATATTTGGTTTGATCCTCCATGTTAGATGTGCAGGGCAAGGATTGGATGCTTGAGGAAGGAGGGGTCGACTTTGCCTTGCTGCAGCTTGGGACACACCACCCATGGAGCTTCCTTGAATAGCAAGCTTAACCATGAATTTACTAGTTGAATTGATGCCTGACTAAACTGCAGTTATTAGTTCAATTGTTCAATCTTGAATTTAGGGAGCTGCTACTGAAAGATGAAAATAATTGGTACTGTTTGAGGTCCATGTGCCTCCCGTGCTCATCAACTTGCTACTTTTTGAGCTCAATTTTTTGGTATGCTTTATCTGTTAATTGATCCGAGCTCTGTTGCATCCCACTCTCCCCTCTGGTGAAGGCAGTCAACGCTTGCATCGGAGGAGATGCTGCTGCATTTCCTTCTCTGATTTTTCTGCAACATGTTGCAGGTGTTTGAGGCATCGACAAGCAGTGACGTCGGTTGAGCTAGCTGTTAGGGACGCCTCTCTCTCAATTATCTCTATCTCCATCTCTGTCATGGTATTTAGAAGCCATCTATTAATCCGTTGATGCCTAAAGCCGAAATCCCGTCTCGCTCGATCCCCCGTCCCTCTCTAGAGTTACGGGATGCGCCGCCGCCGCAGCCAGCACGGTCGCAACGGCCGCCGCGAGACTCCCCGGTCGACGTCGTCGTTCGTCTGTGCTAGGCCTAAAACCATTAGTATCCAGCATGGCATCATTGGTCTTGCTGTTGGTGGTACGTACATGCCGTTTGTGCTGCTGGCTCTCGAGGCTGACAGACAGTTGTAGCTTCTCAACCCATCTCTGTCGAAAGTCTCAAAGCGAGGATTGATATGGCTGGAAACTTACATTGCTAAAGTTTATTTCTCACTGATAGATGCATTTTCAACCCCCTAATCTATACCTACTAATAAAAGAAATAGGTATTCTTAGTCCCTCATGCTATTTTGTAGAAAACCCCCTGATGTTTCGGACATTAAACCCGCAGTACATATAAAATCTCTCCCTAATAATAAAGCACGGATTGAGTCTCTCGGATTCACCATCGCGATGCTTTTGCAGAAAAGTCCCTGTGTTTTCCGTATTTAACCCGCAGTCCAAATCAATGCGGTAAGTGTAAAAAACACTTTGTATTTTATTTCATCCGTCGTGCTTTTCTTTCTTCGTGGTAATCATCTTCATAGGCCAGGCATGTACGCCGCCGCCGCTGCCACCCATCGCATCGTCCCTCCCAAACCTCACCTCCGGCGGCCTTTGCCCCTCCCACATCAATTCGATCCCCCACCCATCCATCTCTCTCTCTCTCTCTACCGTGACCCCTCTCTCTCTCCCTGGACACATCTCCTCTGCCACAGCTGACGGCCGATTCCGGTGTTCTCCGGCGAATTCCGCCACCGCGCAGCACCGGGCTGAGCTCGCCTCGCTCTGCTGGGTCTTTTACCCCAGCAGGATTCGCCTCTCCTGGCAACCAGCGATGAATTTAAGCCCTCACCATGGCTAGGGTTTCAGGAGCCTCCACACTGGTGTGGCTCCGGCGCCTCCAGCGGCTCCTCTCCGACGCCCACCGCACTCCCACATGCAGCCCCGTCTCCAGGATGCTGCTGCTTCTCCTGGTGGCCGTGGCGTGAGTTCATCCCCTCTCCTATCTCTCCCCCTTTCTCTCTCTAATATTTGGTTTGATCCTCCATGTTAGATGTTAAGGGCAAGGATTGGGTGCTTGAGGAAGGAGGGGTCGACCTTGCCTTGCTGCAGCTCGGGACACACCACCCATGGAGCTTCCTTGAATAGCAAGGTTAACCATGAATTTATTAGTTGAATTGATGCCTGACTGAACTGCAGTTGTTAGTTCAATTGTTCAATCTTGAATTTAGGGAGCTGCTACTGAAAGATGAAAAAAAATTGGTACTGTTTGAGGTCCATGTGCCTCCCGTGCTCATCAACTTGCTACTGTTTAAGCTCAATTTTTTGGTATGGTTTATGTGTTAATTTATCCGTGCTCTGTTGCATCCCACCCTCCCCTCCGGTGACGGCAGCCAACGCTTGCATCGGAGGAACTGCTGCAGTGTTTCCTTCTCTGATTTTTCTGCTACATGTTGCAGGTGTTTGAGGCATCGACAAGCAGCAACGTCGGTTGAGCTAGCTGTTGGGGACGTCTCTCTCTCTCTCTCAATTATCTCTATCTCCGTCTGTGTCATGGTATTTAGAAGCCATCTATTAATCCGTCGATGCCTAAAGCCGAAATCCCGTCTTTCTCGATCCCCCGTCCCTCTCTAGAGTTACGGGATGCGCCGCCGTCGCAGCCAGCACGGTCCCAACTGCCGCCGCGAGTCTCCCCGGTCGACGTCGTCGTCCGTCTATGCTAGGCCTAAAACCATTAGCATCCAGCATGGCATCATTGGTCTTGCTGTTGGTGGTACGTACATGCCGTTTGTGCTGCTGGCTCTCGAGCCTGACAGACAGTTGTAGCTCCTCAACCGATCTCTGTCGAAAGTCTCAAAGCGAGGATTGATATGGTTGGAAACTTACACTGGTAAAAGTTTATTTCTCACTGATAGATGCATTTTCAACCCCCTAATGCAAGATAAAAGAAATAGGTATTCTTAGTCCGTCATGCAATTTTATAGAAAACCCCCTAATGTTTCTGACATTAAACTCGGGGTACATATCAAATGTTTTTTAAAATACTCATATCTTCTAAACCGTAACTCCAAATTTAACATGTTATATATGGAATTTGATTAGAAATATATATAAAATCGAAATATGATGTTATTTTACCTGTTAATCATTTTAAAAAAACTTTCTAGGGTACAATCTTAAATCAAAAGTGCATTATCCGTCTTTCTTTCATATTGGTATTGATCCAAATTATGGATGAACATCTCAGCAAAATCAGGATTGGAGACGAATTTGATGATCACTTGCTCATTTCTTTGTATGTATTAAATCTACATGCAAGCCATGTTTAAATAGAAGACGTGTGGAATCTTGAACTTGCGCTTTTATAGGCAAATACCATCTTTGTTTGGACCATACCTACAAATACTCAGATTATAGACCATTTTTTGTAAATTAGGAGTGTACGGTATTCTTTTCTCCCGTTGCAACGCATGGACCCTTTTGCTAGTATAATTAATAAAAATTGCCATGATCTATTTTTTTTATATGGTACCTAAATTGAAATTGCAATGATCTGAATTAATAAAACTTGCCATTGGTAAAATAAATAAATTTGTCATGGAACCTACAAAGGTGAACTACCATGGTGTAGTTAAGAAATTGGCGTAGTGTAACTAATAAATTTGCCCTGGTCGAACTAATATAATTGCTATGGTCTAAGTAGTAAACTTGCATGGTATTTTTTTAAAAAAACCTTTCCATATATTAATTAATTAAAATATTATTACAATCATTCATTATAGCAAATGCCATGCAGGCTGAACAACTATTAAAAAGAAGACCATCTGATCTATACCTTGCCATGGTACTGAAATTGACATGTAACTATTAGAGAAACATCAAACTAAGACATGGCCTAGTGGTGGAGAGGGATTGATGCCTTCCCACCCACCTAGGTTCAAGGCATGATACCTGTAACTTGGGTCAAATAAACTATTAGAGAAATAATTTGTTTCTAAACTTCTTTATGAAAATGGCATGTACCTAGAATATATTTGCTTCTGAAAATGCTATGTATTTAGAATAAAATTGTTTACGAAAATGTCATGTACCTAGAATAATTTTGTTTACGTAAATGCTATGTATTGAAACAAGTAGTTTGTGAAAATGCCATGTACGTAAATTTGTTCCATAGTTTTATGAATATTGCCATGGCATGTATAACATTTGAAGGAATCTACACAAGGATGTTCAGCTTCGTAGCTTTTGAATCAATGCATCGGACAATGGAACCAGAGAAAAAGGAGCAGAGGCAGCATACTCAACA
The DNA here is from genome assembly GCF_018294505.1 of Triticum aestivum. Taxonomy (NCBI): domain Eukaryota; kingdom Viridiplantae; phylum Streptophyta; class Magnoliopsida; order Poales; family Poaceae; genus Triticum; species Triticum aestivum. The sequence continues at coordinate 717,160,691 of NC_057798.1, read as the reverse complement.
TGCCGCTACCCCCTCCCCCCAGACAGGCGCATACGGGGCCACTTCCTAGGCACCGCCCCTCGGTCGCTATGGAGGCGCCATACATCACCACCACACATCGTGGAAGCGAGCCTCTTGCCCTTCTGGTCGACCCCCACCGCGCGGAGCTCCAACCTCCGGCCTGCTTGCAGTCTGCTACCAACGGCAAGCCTACGCGCCCCCTGACTAGACCGGTGCAGGCACCCTGAACCACAACCTCGACAAACAACTCCTCCACCCTGATTCGCACCGGCGTTGCCGCTTCTTTCTGCCTCCGCCGGTATGCGCTCCCCGTTGCCCAACAAAGAGAGCAGTGTGCAGTGTCGACGGAGCTGGCGAGCAATGGTTGTGGTGGAATGCTGGACAAGGTGAGCGTGATATGGCAATTTTTCCACATGAAATTCATGCTTCTGATCATTCGGCAGGCACAACGTTCGCAAGATATCATTTCGCTTTCTTTTCGGTCCAGGAGAGAGACAGATAAAACCTTTCTTAAAAAAGGTTGTTTCCTCCCGAGCTCTCGAGAGCACCACGCGTCCTAGATGTATGTATGGACCACTGTCATTGTGACATATAGCTATGGGTATGTACAATGGTGCTATATTAGAAGTGTCACATAGAATAAACATTGACATGCAGGAGAAAGAAATTATAAGAAAAGGTTTGTCTTCTCTTATTTAAGAAATGATCTTTTAACACAATATGTCTCACCATGTTTTTATGAATAGCTAGTTATTAAAGATAATGCTAAGAGATAACACATTGTAGACATACTTTTATTGTCATCCCTAAACTATATGCAAGGCTTAAGATAAGATTGTTTTATCAACCATTGTGTATGCCCTATTACTGAAATGGACAATATGTTTAAACAACTGAAGCATTCAATCTGAAAGGACCCGGTCCAAAAACCAAAATCACAAAATCTTGTTTTTGCGATGTTTGCTTGACGTGCTTGTAGACCTCCCCCTATTTGCGCGAGGCAGCATACTCAACATGCCACTACCCCCTCCCCTCGCTGCCAGACAGGCGCCTACGGGGTCACTTCCTTAGCACCGCCCCTCGGTCACTATGGAGGCACCGGACATCACCACCACACGCCGTGGGAGTGAGCCTCTTGCCCTTCTGGTCGACCCCCGCCACGCGCTGCGATGTTTGCGCGACGTGCTTGTAGACCTTCCCCTATTTGCGTGAGGCAGCATACTCAACATACCGCTACCCCCCTCCCCTCTCCGCCAGACAGGAGCCTACGGGGTCACTTCCTTAGCACCGCCCCTCGGTCCCTATGGAGGCACTGGACATCACCACCACACGCCGTGGGAGTGAGCCTCTTTGCCCTTCTGGTCGACCCCCGCCACGCAGAGCTCCAGCCTCCGGCCTGCTTGCAGTCTGCTACCAACGGCAAGCCTACGCGCCCCCTGGCTAAACCGGCGCAGGCACCTGATACGTCTCCATCGTATCTATAATTTTTGATTTTTCCATGCCAGTATTATTTAATTTTCATATACTTTTGGAAACTTTTTATACTATTTTCGGGACTAACATATTGATCAAGTGCCTAGTGCCAGTTCCTATCTATTGCATGTTTTATGTTTCGCAGAAAACCCATATCAAACTGAGTCCAAGCGGAATAAAAATGGACGGAGAATATTTTTGGAATATTTATGATTTTTGGGAAGAGGAATCAACGCGAGACGATGCTCGAGGGGCCCACGAGGCAGGGGGCGCGCCCTGGGCCCTCATGGTCACTCTGTAAGGTGGTTCGTGCCCTTCTTTTGCTGCAAGAAAGCCAATATCCGGATAGAAATCGTGTCCAAAGAACAACCCAATCGGAGTTACGGATCTCTAGGAATATAAGAAACGGTGAAAGGGCAGAATCAGAAACGGAGAAACAGAGAGAGACAGAGAGACAGATCCAATCTCGGAGGGACTCTCGCCCCTCCCACACCATGGAGACCATGGACCAGAGGGGAAACCCTTCTCCCACCTAGGGAGAAGGTCAAGGAAGAAGAAGAAGAAGGGGGCTCTCTCTACTCCTCGCTTCCGGTGGCACCGGAACGCCACTGGGGCCATCATCATCACCGCGATCTACACCAACACCTCTGTCATCTTCACCAACATCTTCATCACCTTCCCCCATCTATATTCAACGGTCCACTCTCCCGCAACCCGCTGTACCCTCTACTTGAACATGGTGCTTTATGCTTCATATTATTATCCAATGATGTGTTGCCATCCTATGATGTCTGAGTAGATTTTCGTTGTCCTATCGATAATTGATGAATTGGTATGATTGGTTTAATTTTCTTGTGGTTATGTTGCTGTCCTTTGGTGCCCATCATATGAGCGCGCGCGCGGATCACACCATAGGGTTAGTTGTATGTTGATAGGACTATGTATTGGAGGGCAAGAGTGACAGAAGCTTCAACCTAGCATAGAAATTGATGCATACGGGATTGAAGGGGGACCAATATATCCTAACACTACTAGGGAAAAGCCTAGCAACAACGCGGGTTTTGGGCCTCTCAGTAGCGCGGGTATCGACACTACTAATAAGGCGCTACAGCTAACGTATAGCAGTAGTGCATGTTGTCCCACGCTACTGCTATACATGAATAGCTGTAGCGCTCTTTGGAAAAGGGCGCTACTGATATTATCTGCAGCGCTTTTTACAGGGAAGCGCTACTGGTAAGGCGGCACTACTGCTAAATTTCCCCCTCGCTACTACTAGTTTTATTAGTTTTTTCCTGCATATTTGTTTTGTATTTGTTTTGTATTTGAATAGGCTTTATACAATAATCTTTAGCATATCATACACATACAAATGTAATCATAGCATATACATACAATTAGTCTCATCAAATCATGTCATCATCATAATCATCATCCAACACAAAATGGTCTCTCGTCATCAATCTCGTGGCCCGGTTTGACACTGGCCATGGAAACCTTGAAGACGTTCGGGGGGATCGGCCGGCTGCGGAACAATGGTTCCTTCGGCTCCATTATCGTCACCTTCCCCACGTCCACCTTCTGTTCGCCGATGGTGTACAATATGGTGCACTGGGTTTCATCGGCCTGCAAAGAAAAGTCTGCGACGTGAGACATCCGAAAGGTAACGAAAACGAGAGATTATACATTTATATTGAAGGGGCCGGTGTGACAGATACCGTGAGGGCGTCGAGCTCAGCCAAAGAGGAGGCACCACCGAGCACATCCGGTGCGGGAGCAGGTGCGGTAGCCGGTGCGGGAGCCGGTGCGGGAGCAGGTGCGGGAGCAGGTATGGGAGCCGGTGCGGGAGCAGGTGCTCCCAAGAAGTCAGCAAGGGGAAAGTCCTTTGCATTTTTTTTCTGGATTTTGCCTTGTCCAAGTGAAAACGCCCATCACCAAGGAAGTAGACATATCTGCAATCGCCTGTTTTGCGGCAGCTACCGGTGTTGCGACTGTGTGAGATGATTTCTTCTCAACCGCGATCTCAACCTTCTTATCGATGTTTTCTTCAGTTAACCTCCGTCTTTCCTTTCTCTCCTCCGTGGTCTCACAGTAGTACTTCTTCCACGTGGCGCCGTCTCCGACACCGTGCACGCGTCCATACGATGGTCGAGTATCCACCGGTTGTCGTTTCAATATGTTCAACGCCCGGTTGAATGGAGTGTCCCACTTGGGCCTCGCCAATGCCTCAGACGGCGACTCGCTTTCGGCCGCAATCGGGTGCTGCTCTCTCTGCAAAAGGCACAAGGATCATTTACAAATATGACTAACGTGTGCAGTCGAATTGATCAGAAACTAAAATTACCAGCAGTCTCATGAACTCCGTAATGACCGGTGTTGTCTCGTAAACCTTCTTCACTGGGTCCCAACGGTGCCGGGCCCTCAGGACGTCACGCTCCTGCGGGACGGTGAGATCCGCCAAGGGGTCTGGGATGCCCAGACTCGCGGCTTCCGCGTCCTCCTTGGCCCATTTGGACCTCTTTCCGCCGTAACCATGGCTTCCGAGGTGGTGGCTCCCAATGTTTCTCTTTTGGATCCCCTTCATGTACTTAGACTTTTTTTGGCAGCTTCGGCCTTGCAAGCCTCCTTGAATATTTGAAACTGCTCTTCCGTGATTGTCGGATTATCCTTTACAATCTCGGAGTAGGGTTCCCCGTCGTTGATCTTTGCTTTCACTCGATTTTTCCAGGCGGCCAACGCGTCGCTAAACTTGGTCATGGCATGTTTGTTTATCTTCTTCATTGCCGGGTCCTCGTCTGGATCTTCATAATCCTTCTCATTCCGGCCCGGGAACAAGAATATCTGGTGAAACTTCTTTAGGAGGGAGCTCCTCATATTTTCTATCTTCTGTAGTTTCTCATCGTTGATGGTGGCGGTTGTTCGTACGATGCATCCTATTTGATTGCCGTAGCACGCGCGCGCTTCCTCGGGCGCCTTTGGCTCAAAATTGCCGTCGTCCACTTCCGTGACCACCAGTCTAGTAGTCCTGAGTTTGTTAGGAACCCGTTGCCTCTTTGCTTTCGGTTCTACACCGGCTCCGCTCCCCGAGGCAGCACCGGTCTCAGCGTTGGTCTCGATGCCGGTCTGAATCTCAGCGCCGGTCTCAGTCTCAGCGCCGTTCTCAGTCTCAGCACCGGTCTGCGTGTCGGTCTCAGTCCCCGATGCCACCGGTGGGGCCATCAACAACATCAGTTGATCGTCGGTAAGGCTACAAAATTTGTCTGCCGCCCGGTAGACATCGTCGCAATCACCAGAACCCTGTCCTTCATCGTTGCTAGCCATGTTTCCTATTTTTAAATCTAGTCAATTAATTCTAGACCTAATAAAATGAATAATGACATAAAAAAGGACTATTGTTTTGCAGGAATGTTGACTCCTTCCTGATGCGGCAAATCCCGGGCACTCGATATGTCCTAGTTTGTAGCACAAGTCATGCCGAAATTCACGGAAAATTTCGGCATGACCTTTGCTAAAAAGTGGACAAATCGAGAACCTGAAATTTGCCGGAACAGAAATGAATCAGCATTCCGGCAAAACATAGGCCACTCAGCATCATTCCTTGGAAACAACAAAGCCACTTGGGCACAATCGAACAACTTCAATGAAAAGATATAACATGACCACTTCAATGAAAAATAAAATTTGCCTAAATTCTTTTCCTTGAAAAATAGTGGTCTTTTCAAAAATCAAAAACCTTTGCAAAATGACCTCACTAAACACTTCTCTGCCTAGGACAGAACCCAAATTATGTTGATCTAGCTATTCCTCTCTCTCACACAAACACACATTATTATCTCTAACCCTTCTCTGCCTAGGACAGAACCCAATTAAATTGCAAAGGAACTCCATTTATCTAACCCTTCTGACCTAATGCTCTAAAATAAAATTTTCCTCTAACCTAGCCAACCTACTTAACCTAGCTTGTTAATCCAACGAACCTAATTAACCTACCTATTTAACCTAGTTAGTTAATCTAGTTTACCTAGATAATTAACCCTAATTAAACTAGTTAATGCAGCTAGTTCTCTGTCAAAGCCCAAAATAAATTTTTGCACTAATTAACCTAGATAATTAACCTAATTAAACTAGTTAACCTGACTAGTTCTCTGTCAAAGCCCTAACTAAATTTTTGCACTAACCTAGATAATTAACCTAATTAAACTAGTTAACCTAACTACTTCTCTGTCAAAGCCCTAACTAAATTTTTTCCCTAACCTAGATAATTAACCTAATTAAACTAGTTAACCTATGCATGAGAGAGAGGAGGGGTGGGGGCTTACAGAGGATGGCTCCGGTGGTGGCGAGGGAGGCAGTGGTGGCGAGGGAGGCAGGGGCGTCTCCGGTGACGGCGAGGGAGGGAGGGGCGTCTCTGGTGACGGCGAGGGAGGCAGTTGTGGCAAGGAAGGATCCGGTGGCATCGACGGTGGCTCCGGTGGCGTTGACGAGGCCGCGCGGCTCCGTGGCGTTGGGGGCGGCTCCGGTGGCGTCGAAGGTGCACGGCTCTGGTGGCGTCAACGTCGGCAGGAGACGGCGGCGAAGTGGGGCCACGGCGAATCGGGGAGACGGCGGCGCGCGGGGTGGGTTGAGGGATTTGGGGGAGAAGTGGTGGCCGGGGGGAAAGGGTTTTTTGGTTAAGTCAAACTTAGCGGTAGCGCGTTTGGTGAAACGCGCTATAGCTAAGATAGCTATAGCAGTTTTTACAAAACGTGCTGCTGCTATAGCTATGTAATTTTTTTCCATTTTTAATTTCCTTTTCTGTTTCTATAGCGGGGGTCTAGGACACGCGCTGCAGCTACGTTAGCTACATCGCCTCTTACAAACACACGCTGCTGCTATGTCTTCCTCCGTTTTTTCGCTTTTTCATTTATTTTGCTTTACATTTTATTTTTTCCTTTCTCCTTTTTCTATTTCTTTCATTTTCATTTACTTTTCTATTTGTTTTTCATCTTATTTTATTTCCGTTAGTAGTAGCGCTCTTCTTAGGAAACGCGCTGCTACTTATGCCCTAGCGGTAGCGCGTTTCTTCGAAGCCCGCTACTGCTATGCGTAGCCTATCATTCTAGCAATTGGAGTATTAGTAGTAGCGCTTTTGCCACTACACGCGCTACTGCTAAGATTGTATCTGTAGCGCGGTTTTCCTTCGATCGCTACTGCTATCTAGCACTAGTGCCCTTTTTTGACCCGCGCTGTTGCTAAATTTCTGTGTATAAGGTTTTCCCTAGTAGTGTAATGCTATGGTTGGGTTTTACCTTAATGAACGTTAGTAGTTGCGGATGCTTGCTAATAGTTCCAATCATAAGTGCATAGAATTCCAAGTCAGGGATGACATGCTAGCAGTGGCCTCTCCCACATAAAACTTGCTATCAGTCTAGTAAAGTAGTCTATTGATTAGGGAGAATTTCGCAACTCCTACCACCACTTTTCCACACTCGTTATACTGACTTTATTGTTTCTTTATCTAAACACCCCCTAGTTTATATTTACGTGCTCTTTATATTCTTTCAAATCTATCCAACAACACCTACAAAGTCCTTGTAGTTTCATACTTGTTTTAGGTAAAGTGAACATTAAGCGTGCGTAGAGTTGTATCGGTGGTTGATAGAACTTGAGGGAATATTTGTTCTACCTTTAGCTCCTCGTTGGGTTTGACACTCTTACTTATCAAAAGAGGCTACAATTGATCCCCAATACTTTTGGGTTATCAAGACCTTTTTCTGACGCCGTTGCCGGGGAGTCATAGCGTGGGGTGAATATTCTCGTGTGTGATTGTTTGCTTTATCACTAAGTAATTTTTATTTGCTATTCTTAGTTGTTCTCTATCTTTAGTTATGGATATGGAACACGAAATACCAAAAAATTAGGTGTACTTGCTACTCATGGAGATGGGGAACCTCCTAAAACCCTCGATGCTCATTATGTGAAAGATATTATGTACTACTTTGATAATCCTGAGAAAACCCCATTCAATTATGTTATGGGAGACACGTTGCGTCAACGTGAATACTTTAGGGATTATCGCTTGACTCAAAAAGGGAAACTATTATGGGATCAAATTCATATGTTGCATTGGTATGCCCGGGAGCTATGCTTGAGATATGATTATACTTGTTGCTCTAGGATGAAGGCTCCACACCTTCCCTTTTCATGCAAATTCAATGATGATAAAACCTTGGCTTCTTATGATAATGGTATATATGATTACTATTATGTGGAACAAATAGAAGAATTCGTTGCTTTTATGGGTGCTTATGAAATTGAATCTTTGTTTAAAGAGTGTGAAAATCTTGATGATGCTGTTTACAGACCTGAAATTTTTGCTATACTTAAATATTGCTATGGGAATTATGAATACAATTCCGATATTGATGCATTTATTGAGAAAGTCTCTGTTGTCCAAGCAGAGACTAATATTTTGCAAGAGTCTATGGAAGAAGAAATTGATGAAACTGTGAGCTCATTGGATGAAAAAGATGAGGAGGAGAGCGAAGAACAAAAAGAGGAAGAGCGGATTGATTACCCGTGCCCACCTTCTAATAAGAGTAACTCTTCAACTCATACATTGTTTAATTTTCCTTCGTGCTTACCGAAGGATGATTGCTATGATGATTGTTATGATCCCATCGATTCTCTTGAAATACCCCTTTTTGATGATGCTTGCTATGCTTGTGGTCAAGATGCCAATATGAATTATGCTTATGGAGATGAACTTGCTATAGTTCCTTATGTTAAACATGAAATTGTTGCTATTGCACCCACACATGATAGTCCTATTATCCTTTTGAATTCTCGAAACTACACTATATCGGAGAAGGTTGTGCTTATTAAGGATTATGTTGATGGGTTGCATTTTACCTTTGCACATGATGATTTTGATAGATATAATATGCATGTGCTTGCTTATCCAACTTGAAATTATTATGAGAGAGGAACTATATCTCCACTTCTCTATTTCTCCCACACGATGAAATTGCAAGAAACTGTTTATACTATGCATTGGCCTTTACTTGGTGTGCATGAATTGTTCTTTTATGACATGCCGATGCATAGAAAGAGAGTTAGACTTTGTTATTGCTTGATATATTTTACTTTGTGCTCACTACTAAATTACAAATCATTGTTAATTAAAATTGGCTTTGATATACCTTGGGATCCGGGTGGATCCATTACTTGAGCACTATATGCCTAGCTTAATGGCTTTAAAGAAAGCGCTGCCAGGGAGACAACCCGGAAGTTTTCGAGAGTCATTTATTTCTGTTGAGTGCTTTTATATAGTTTAAAAACAAAAAAGTAAAGAGGGGAACCAAAACGTTTTCAAAAAGGAAGGTGAAAGTGAGAAAGACAAGCATTGTTGAAGTGGGGGAGCTCCTTGAACTTTGTTCATGCTCACGGAAACTTTGTGAATCTTAATTACAGAAACTTTTCATCAAAAATAATTATCCCCTTGTACAATTACATTGTATTATAAAAATAATGTGCCAAGGTTTGCCTTTAGGATGTTTACAAAGCTTGTTGGTTTGTGCGGTGCAGGACAGAAACTTTGGCTGAAGTGCGCGATTTTACATTTTTTACTGGAACGTCAAACGGTTCTGGAACTTTTTTCACTGTCTTTCTATACAAATTGTTTATTTTTCCTAATTGTGGCAGAATTTTTGGGGTACTGGAACTATGGTGAATGTTCATATTACTACAGACTGTCCTGTTTAAGACAGATTCTATTTTTCATGCATAGTTTGCTTGTTTTGATGAAACTATCAATTTCTATCAGTGGATTAAGCCATGGAATAGTTATATTACAGTAGCTACAATGCAAAAACAAAATATGAATTGGTTTGAAACAGTACTTAGAGTAGTGATTTGCTTTATTATACTAACGGATCTTACCGAGTTTTCTGTTGAAGTTTTGTGTGGATGAAGTGTTCGATCGAGGAGGTCTCGATATGAGGAAAAGGAGGAGAGGCAAGAGCTCAAGCTTGGGGATACCCAAGGAACCCCAAGTAAATATTCAAGGAGACTCAAGAGTCTAAGATTGGGGATGCCCTGGAAGGCATCCCATCTTTCTTCAACAAGTATCGATATGTTTTTGGATTCGTTTCGTTCATGCGATATGTGCAAATCTTGGAGCGTCTTTTGCATTTAGTTTTTCACTTTTATTTTATGCACCATTCTGGTATGAGATAGTCCATGGTTGATTTATAGAATGCTAATTGCACTTCACTTATATCTTTTTAGTATGGCTTTATAGAATGCTTCATGTGCTTCACTTATATCATATGAAGTTTGGATTGCATGTTTCTCTTCACATAGAAAACCGCCATTTGTAGAATGCTCTTTTGCTTCACTTATATTTGTTAGAGCATGGGCATATCTTTTGTAGAAAGAATTAAACTCTCTTGCTTCACTTATATCTATTTAGAGAGATGACATGAATTGGTCATTCACATGGCTAGTCATAAAATCCTACATAAAACTTGTATATCACTGAATATGATATGTTTGATTCCTTGCAATACTTTTGCGATATAAAGGTGGTGATATTAGAGTCATCCTAGTTGAGTAATTGTGAAATTGAGAAATATTTGTGTTGAGGTTTGCAAGTCCCATAGCATGCACGTATGGTAACCATTGTGTGACAAATTTGAAGCATGGGGTGTTTCTTTGATTGTCTTCCTTATGAGTGGCGGTCGGGGACGAGCGATGGTCTTTTCCTACCAATCTATCCCCCTAGGGGCATGCGTAGTAGTACTTTGCTTCGAGGGCTAATAAACTTTTGCAATAAGTATATGAGTTCTTTATGACTAATGTGAGTCCATGGATTATACACACTCTTACCTTTTCGCAATTTTCTAGCCTCTACGGTACCGTGCATTGCCCTTTCTCACCTCGAGAGTTGGTGCAAACTTCGCCGGTGCATCCAAACCCCGTGATACGATACACTCTATCACACATAAGCCTCCTTATATCTTCCTCAAAACAGCCACCATACCTACCTATTATGGCATTTCCATAGCCATTCCGAGATATATTGCCATGCAACTTCCATCATCATCATATACATGACTTGAGCATTTATTGTCATATTGCTTTGCATGATCGTAAGATAGCTAGCATGATGTTTTCATGGCTTATCCGTTTTTTGATGTCATTGCTATGCTAGATCATTGCAGATCCCGGTACACCGCTGGAGGCATTCAAATAGAGTCATATATTTGTTCTAGACATCGAGTTGTAATATTGACTTGTAAGTAAATAAAAGTGTGATGATCATCATTATTAGAGCATTGCTCCATCTGAGGAAAGGATGATGGAAGCAATGATTCCCCCACAAGTCGGGATGAGTCTCCTGACTTTATGAAAAATAAAAGAGGCCAAAGAAGCCCAAATAAAAAAAGAGACCAAAGAAGCCCACCAGAAAAAAAAGAGAAAACAAAAATGAGATAAAAAGAGAGAAGGGGCAATGTTACTATCCTTTTACCACACTTGTGCTTCAAATTAGCACCATGTTCTTCATATAGAGAGTCTCTTGAGTTATCACTTTCATATACTAGTGGGAATTTTCATTATAGAACATGGCTTGTATATTCCGATGATGGGCTTCCTCAAATGCCAGTGGTCTTCATGAGGAAGCAAGTTGGATGCACACCCACTTAGTTTCAGTTTGAGCTTTCTTACACTTATAGCTCTAGTGCATCCATTGCATGGAAATCCCTACTCCTCACATTAACATCAATGGATGGGCATCTCCATAGCCCGTTGATTAGCCGCGTCGATGTGAGACTTTCTCCCTTTTTGTCTTCTCCATATAACCCCCATCATCATATGCTATTCCACCTATAGTGCTATATCCATGGCTTACGCTCATGTATTGCGTGAGGGTTGAAAAGGTTGAAGCAAGTTAAAAAGTATGAACCAATTGATCGGCTTGTCATCGGGGTTGTGCATGATGGGAGCATTTTGTGTGACGAAAATGAGGCATGGCCAAACTATATGATTCTGTAGGGATAAGCTTTCTTTGGCTATGTTATTTGATAAGACATAATTGCTTGGTTAGTATGCTTGAAGTATTATTGTCTTAATGTCAAATGATAGGCTATTGCTTTGAATCACTCGTGTCTTAATATTCATGCCATGATTAGATTACATGATCAAGATTATGCTAGGTAGCATTCCACATCAAAAATTACCTTTTTTATCATCTACCTACTCGAGGACGAGCAGGAATTAAGCTTGGGGATGCTGATACGTCTCCGTCGTATCTATAATTTTTGATTGTTCCATGCCAATATTATTCAACTTTCATATACTTTTTGCAACTTTTTATACTATTTTTGGGACTAACATATTGATCCAATGCCCAGTGTCAGTTCCTGTCTGTTGCATGTTTTATGTTTCACAGAAAACCCATATCAAATGGAGTCCAAACGAAATAAAAATGGACGGAGAATATTTTTGGAATATTTATGATTTTTGAGAAGAGGAATCAATGCGAGACGATGCTCGAGGGGCCCACAAGGTAGGGGGCGCGCCCCAGGGGGTCAGGCGCGCCCTGGGCCCTTGTGGCCACTCCGTAAGGCAGTTCGTGCCCTTCTTTCACCGTAAGAAATCCAATATCTGGATAGAAATCGTGTCCAAAGGACAACCCAATCAGAGTTACGGATCTCCGGGAATATAAGAAACGGTGATAGGGCAGAATCAGGAACGCAGAAACAGAGAGAGACAGAGAGACAGATCCAATCTCGGAGGGGCTCTCGCCCCTCCCACACCCTGGAGACCATGGACCAGAGGGGAAACCCTTCTCCCACCCAGGGAGAAGGTCAAGTAAGAAGAAGAAGGAGGGGGGATCTCTCCCCCTCGCTTCCGGTGGCGAGAACGCCGCCGGGGCCATCATCATCACCGCGATCTACACCAACACCTCCGTCATCTTCACCAACATCTTCATCACCTTCCCCCATCTATATTCAGCGGTCTACTCTCCCGCAACCCGCTGTACCCTCTACTTGAACATGGTGCTTTATGCTTTATATTATTATCCAATGATGTGTTGTGATCCTATGATGTCTGAGTAGATTTTTCTTGACCTATCGGTAATTGATGAATTGCTATGATTGGTTAATTTGATTGTGGTTATGTTGCTGTCCTTTGGTGCCCATCATATGAGCGCGCACGTGGATCAGACCATAGAGTTAGTTGTATGTTGATAGGACTATGTATTGGAGGGCAAGAGTGACAGAAGCTTCAACCTAGCATAGAAATTGATGCATACGGGATTGAAGGGGGGCCAATATATCGTAATGCGATGGTTGGGTTTTACCTTAATGAACGTTAGTAGTTGCAGATGCTTGCTAATAGTTCCAATCATAAGGCATAGAATTCCAAGTCAGGGATGACATGCTAGCAATGGCCTCTCCCACAGAAAACTTGCTATCAGTCTAGTAAAGTAGTCAATTGCTTAGGGAGAATTTCGCAACTCCTACCACCACTTTTCCACACTCACTATACTAACTTTATTGTTTCTTTATCTAAACAGCCCCTTGTTTGTATTTACGTGCTCTTTATATTCTTTAGAATCTATCCAACAACACCTATGAAGTCCTTCTAGTTTCATACTTGTTTTAGGTAAAGCGAACGTTAAGCGTGCGTAGAGTTGTATCGGTGGTCGATAGAACTTGAGGGAATATTTGTTCTACCTTTAGATCCTCATTGGGTTCGACACTCTTACTTATCGAAAGAGGCTACAATTGATCCCCTATACTTGTGGATTATCAGCACCCTGAACAATAACCTCGACAAACAACTCCTCCACCCTGATTCGCCCGGCATTGCCGCTTCTTTCTGCCTCCGCCAGTATGTGCTCCCTGTTGCCTAGCAAAGAGAGCAGCATGCAGTGTCGACGGAGCTGGCAAGCAATGGTTGTGGTGGAATGCTGGACAAGGTAAGCGAGTGAGCTATTTCCACTCGAGTTGCTCCCAACGAACTCTCCTAAAACCGTGAATCCGTGATATGGCAATTCTTCCACATGAAATTCACGCGTCTGATCATTCGTCAGGCACAACGTTCACAAGATATCATTTCGCTTTCTTTTTCAGTCCAGGAGAGATGAGACAGATAAAACCTTTCTTAAAAAAAGGTTGTTTCCTCCTGAGCTCTCGCAAGCAAGATGCGTCCTAGATGTATGTATGGACCACTGTCATTGTGACATATAGCTATGGGCATGTACATGGTGCTATATTAGAAGTGTCACATAGGATAAACATTGACATGCAGGAGAAAGAAATCATAAGAAAATGTTTGTCTCCTCTTACTTAAGAGATGATCTCTTAACACAATATGTCTCACCATGTTTTTAAGAATAGCTAGTTATTAAAGATAATGCTAAGAGACAACACATTGTAGACATACTTTTATTGTCATCTCTAAACTACATGCAAGGCTTAAGATAAGATTGTTTTATCAACCATTGTACATGCCCTATTACTGAAATGGACAATATGTTTAAACAATTGAAGCATTCAATCTGAAAGGAACCGGCCAAAAAACCAAAATCACAAAATCTTGTTTTTGAGATGTTTGCGCGAGGTGATTGTAGACCTCCCCCTATTTGCGTGAGGCAGCATACTCAACATGCCGCTACCCCCCTCCTCGCCGCCAAATAGGCGCCTACAGGGTCACTTCCTTAGCAGCCCCTCGGTTGCTATGAAGGCGTCGAACATCACCACCACACACCGTGGGAGCAAGCCTCTTGCCCTTCTGGTCGACCCCCGCCGTGCGGAGCTCCAGCCTCCAGCCTGCTTGCAGTCTGTTGCCAACGGCAAGCTTGCGCGCTGAAAGGATCGATATAGTTGACTAGAGGGGGGTTGAATAGGCAACTAACAATTTTTAGCTTTTCTTTACCAAATTAAACTTTGCATCAAAGTAGGTTTTCTAGATATGCAACTAGGTGAGCAACCTATATGATGCAATAACAATAAGCACACAAGCAAGCAAATGATATAACACAATATAGTTTGAGAGATAACCAAAAGTGGAACTGATGGAGACGAGGATGTGTTACCGAAGTTCCTTCCTTTGAGGAAAAGTACGTCTCCGTTGGAGCGGTCTAGAGGCACAATGCTCCCCAAGAAGTCACTAGGGTCACCATATTCTCCCCACGCCCTCACATAATGCGAGATGCCGTGATTCCACTATTGGTGCCCTTGGGGGTGGCGACCGAACCTTTACAAACAAGGTTGGGGCAATCTCCACAACTGAATTGGAGGCTCCCAACGACACCACGAAGCTTCACCACAGTGGACTATGGCTCCGCGGTGACCTCAACCGTCTAGGGTGCTCAAACACCCAAGAGTAACAAGATCTGCAAGGGATTAATGGGGGGAATCAAATTTCTCTTGGTGGAAGTGTAGATCGAGGCCTTCACAACCAATCCCTAGAGAATCAACAAGTTTGATTGGCTAGGGAGAGAGATCGGGAAAAAATGGAGCTTAGAGCATCAATGGAGCTTAGAGGTAGAAGAGGTAGTCAACTCGGAGAAGAAGACTCCCCTTTTATAGTCACGGGACAAATCCAACTGTTATCCACTTAACCAGCCCGCGACATGCGGTACTACCACACCAGACAAGCGGTACTACCGCAAGGAGTTGCGGTACTACCACAAAGTAGTGCGGTACTATCGCACCCACCGCAGACACCAGAAGAGGCCCTTTTGTGTTGACGCTGTGAGCGGTAGAACCGCCGGAGCGGTACTACCGTGCGCCCTTGCGGTACTACTGCAAGGCAGGGTTTGACTAGGCTGGGAAGGCACAGAAGAATAAAATTACATCCGTGATGTCTTTCGCTGAATTTAGATCGGTACAAAAGTCCGACGCGGTATTACCACATCTAGGGAGCGGTACTATCGCACAGGGCGCAGATGTAAAAAATTACATCTGCCCCTACTTCCGTGTGAGTAGTAGTGCTGGACCAGAGGTCACGGTACTACCGCATCCTAGGAGCGGTACTACCGCAAGGAGGTGCGGTACTACCGCATCCTTGGGCGATACCACTATGAGCCTTTGCGGTACTACTCCTCCCTTGAGCAGTACTACCGCATGCCATAGCACACTACCACTTGAAGACGTTCATTTTGCAAAGACACGGATAACAGATCGGAGCTCCAAAGAGGCAAGGGAAAGGTGGTGCAAAGGAACAAACGTGTATGTGATGATTCCACCCTAACCTTTCTAAAGTGGACCCCTCTTAATAGTACGGCTTTCCTATGACTCAAATCCACCAAAAGGAAACGTAGAGAAACGCCGTCTTTGAAAGAACTCCGAGGGGCACGCAATCGTCTTGTGCCTATACATGAGGTACCTAAAATGCTCAATGCACACGATTAGTCCGCAAACGCATTGTCATCAATCACCAAAACCACTTAGGGGGAAGTATACCCTTACAATCTCCCCCTTTTTGGTGGACTGATGACAATACGGGATTTGCAAAGAGAGATATAAGATGACACATAAGCAAACCCAACATCTATAAAATATGGACAGGCTCCCCCTAGATGTGTGCACTTTAGAGAAGTGCTTTGGACTGCACGGCACACATACTAGGATCAACACTCCCCCTATATTTTATAAACAAGGCAATCATTGCAACAATAAGTATGACAATGGGTATGGAGGCAAGTTATAGAAATGAGCAAGAAGTGAAAAGGGCACATAGCAAGATGAGCTGACAAACTACTAACATACTAGATAATAGGATAAGACAATAAGATAAGTAGAGGACATATGTCTTACACCATATGATAGTCTCCTGGAACCAGGCGAACACAAACACAAGCCAAAAAACCAAAGCAAACAAGGTTCAACCGAATGTACGCAAAGCGCGAGACACGACACAACGACTCGCAAATCCTACACTCTCTCCCTCTTTGGCATCGAGACACCAAAAAGGCAGAGAGGACACCTACAACACAGGTGGTAGCTCAAACTGCAGTGATCACTCCTCATGCTCCTCATCGGTCTCGGCAGCGAGAATGGGCTCCTCCTCTGACTCAATCCACTGATATCCCTGCTTGGCTATCCAGTCAGCCTCCGGAGTGATGTTTACCTCTGACCCACTCTCCACAATCTTGACAAAGGTCCTCAAGATCCTCTTATCGCACTGGCAACTCTCCTTGGAAGCAACATGGGTCCTGTACTGCCCCTTGGCTTGCATACAAAACAGGGCCTTCATCTTGTCCTTTAGCTTCTTAGAACTATCCCCATATGCATCCTCCTCCTCAAGCTCATCCTCATCCACATCCATCTTTGCAGCCTCAGCCTTGGCCCGGGTAGTGGTGTTAGCCCACTTGCTCTTGATGCGTAGCTTGACAGGCTCATGGCGAATCCAGTTGGGAGCTTCAAACTCTTCATTTAGAAAGAGCTGCTCCCAAGTATTCGAGATCAACAGAAACATGTAAGGAGCATAGATGGGCACCTTATGGTTGAACACCGCAAACTGCAACTCACACCACATGATGTGTGAGACATCAAGTGGTTGCGTCTGATGGAGATGCGCTTCCTCACAAATGAGCATCATGTCCATGAGGTAAGCATGCACTTTATCCTTGTCACCAATGCGGGGAGAAAGTGTGTTGCGGAAGATCCGGTGCATGATGTCAAGGAATGGATTCAGCACCCATGTATTCTTGTCATTGGCATGCTTCTTCTCAACAAAGTAGGGTTGGAGCTTCTTCTTGTTGGCTGACTCGGGGTTGGCATGAGGGCGGACGCCAACGGGTGTGTTGAGCCCCTCATCCTGAATGTGGAGCAACATCATGAATTCCTTCCACGTAGCAGACATCTGCCGCCCATTGGTCATCCATGTCATGGTGCACGCCTCATAGGATGGAACTGAACTGACGCAAAGAACTGAGCCACAATTTCAGGGTCAAAGTCGAGGTGGAATGTGAGCAAATGCTCAATGCCAAACTGCTCTATCAGATCCAGAGTCTCTCCAAAGTATGCTCTATTGATGTCCTTCCTCACATGGACCATGTCAATCTAGTGCACGTCCACATATATGTTCTGCTTGGACTTGATCACATCTAGAAAGATAAGATTTTGTTGCTTGGACCAAAACAACTCATTGTCTCTGAAATTCTCACGGGGCTTCACATAGGGGTTGAGCTTCCGGTGAGCGACAAACTCGGCGAGCGGTATCTCGTCCATGCACCTAGTTGGCTCCTTGAACTTTCTTGCAGTGTGCTTGACATTGCGCTTTTGGGCACTGGAGCCCTCGGGTGCCTCTGGATTGCAAAGCCACTTGGAGCTGGTGTCGCGGCTGGGATTGGAGCACTGGACATTGACATTGGAACCGGAGCCACCACCTATGACACATGACACGAAACCAGAAGAACCGAGAAGGATTAATGCAAAGGCGAGGACCAAAACCAAAAGAAACAAGCAAACACGAGATTTGAAATGACAAAACAACATAGTTTGCAAATCTACAGTAGTACCAGATGGGTGAGCGGATGTAAAAAATTACAACCGTTCTAGCCGCGGTAGTACCGTGCTGGGGTGGCATAGTAGTACTGCGCCTGGAGCGAAAGTAATTTTTTACTTCCGCGCCCCCGGGCGGTAGTACTGCTCTAGTCACGCGGTAGTACCGTGCGAGATGTGTTCGTGTGCAAGAATGCGGTAGCACCGCTCCAGGAGGAGCAGTAGTACCATACAGATTTCGAATGCCACAGGAACGACGGATCTGGATCTAAAAACAACCGCAACACCAGATCGGTACTACCGTTGATCAAACTACACTGTTGTATCACTCCAAAAAGCATGTATACTGCACTACTACTCTCCTAAAATTCCCTCTTGCAATGAAAAAGCCACAAAACTCATGAACTACACATGCATCTCCCCAAGACCTAGAAGCAAAGAATGGAACAAGAAGGAAAGAACTTGGGGAAACACCGGGGTCCATGGCAAGAGTGCGAGGCGGGGAACGATCCCACCGGCCGGAATGCGAGGAGAGCGGCCGGAGACGGAGATCCGGCGAGGTCCTTCGGCGCTGTTCTTGGGAAGGAGAGAGAGAGAGACGGGGTGGGGAAAAGAGATGAATGGGTATGGGGGAGTTGGAACCCCCTGCCCTGCTCTTAACCTCCACCCGCTCGCGACGACGCGATAGTACCACGGGTCATCGCGGTAGTACCCCCCGGGCGGAAGTACCACACACAGGGAGGTAGTACCACTCTTCCAGCGGCAGTAAAAAATTACTACCGCAATGGAAGCGGTAGTACCGTGCCGGTGATGCACCTGTGCAGGCACAGGGCAGCCCATCTCCAGCGGTAGTACCGTGGCACTCCACGGTAGTACCGCGAGCCGAAAGAGTGCAAGTTTCGACAAGAAGAAAAGAACATGGCCTTTGCGATGCCACCTTCAAGCATCCGGACACACAAAAGAGCTAAACACACTAGGCAACTCAAAAACATGCACGACACAAAGACAAAAGGCAAAAGACAACAAGAACCAAAGACGAACTTCAACCTCTCCAAGGAGAGGGCTGCGGCCGGAGCCACCTATGTTTGAGTCAATAGGTATGGCACCGTGAATACTTATCCTTGGGGCCAAGACCAAAACTCGTCTTTGAAGCACAAGTACCATCAAGGATGGCTAATGTGAAATAGTGGATCAATTTATGCATAATGGGGGGTGGGGAGGGAGAGTTCATTGAGAGAACAACACTCCCCCTATGTCCATGCCTACACCTAAACAAGATATCAAGTTGAGTATGGTGGGGTGTGAAAGGGTTCAAGCTACATTGCTCGAATCAATGATATTTACCTCATGCCTTAACTCACGAAATCTTGCTTCATCCAAGGGCTTCATGAAAATATATGCAAGGTTATCATGAGTGTTGACATACTTGAGCTTGATCTCCCCTCGCCTAATGTGATCTCGGATGAAGTGATACCGAATCTCAATATGCTTCGTATTGAAGTGTTGCACCGGGTTGAGAGAGATCTTGATGGCACTTTCATTATCACACCAAAGAGGCACTTCGTCACAAATGACACCTTAATCCTTCAAAGTTTGCCTCATCCAGAGAAGTTGAGCACAACAACTACCGGCAGCCACATACTCCGCTTCGGTGGACGAGAGAGACACACAACTTTGCTTCTTAGAAGACCAACTCAAAGCAAGGAGCCAATCATGGAGCGATATACCTTTTGATCCACCGCTTTACCATTAGGATACATGTCAAGTTGGCATTTGACAGGCATTGGAGTGGAGGCTGGCTTGACATCACTTAGCTTGAATCTCTTGAGCATGTATTGAGTGTATTTTGCTTGGTTGATGAAGGTGCCTTCTCTTCCTTGCTTGATTTCGAACCCGAGAAAGAACTTCAACTCTCCCATCATGGACATATTGAACTGTGAGGTCATGAGAGTGGCAAATTCCTCATGAAAGCTTTGTTAGGGGAACCAAAGATAATATCATCAACATATAGTTGGCATACAAACAACTCCCCTTTGACCTTCTTAGTAAAAAGAGTGGGGTCAGTTTTCCCAATTTCAAACCCACGATCTTGCAACAACTTGGTAAGATGCTCATACCATGCACGTGGGGCTTGTTTAAGTCCATAGAGTGCCTTGTTGAGTTGGTACACATGATCGGGAAAATAGGGATCCTCGAACCCTGGGGGTTGTTTGACATACACCAACTCATTAATAGGACCATTAAGAAAAGCACTCTTCACATCCATTTGTTGCAACTTGAAGTTATGATGAGAAGCATAAGCAATCAACAAAAGAATAGATTCAAGGCGAGAAACGGGAGCAAAGGTTTCACCATAGTCGATACCCTCAACTTGGGAGTAGCCTTGTGCTACCAAACGAGCCTTGTTCTGAACAATGATCCCATGATCATCTTGCTTGTTCTTGAATATCCACTTGGTTCCAATGACATTATGATTCCCCGTGGGCCTTGGAACCAATCTCCACACCTGGTTATGCTCGAAGTTGTTGAGTTCTTCATGCATGGCATTGAGCCAATCTAGATCCTCGAGCGCCTCATAGACCTTTTGGGGTTCGACACAAGAAACAAATGCATGATGTTCACAATAGTTTGCTCATAGACCTTTCTTAGGCTTCCAAGCACATTGTTCATGAGGTGATCTTTGGTTGTGAGCTTGGATGCAATCTTAGTGGCACAACGCCCTAATTCCTCCTCAGGAGTGAGATGAGGAGTGGAAACTTGATCATCTTGAGCGTCATCTTGAGCTTGCTCTTGATCTTGAACTTGCTCGGAAGGGAGAACTCGACCTTGGGAATCACTTGGTGGCTCACCACCATCTTGAGGTAGATCTTGCCCTTGATCTTGATCACTTGGTTGAGAGCCTTCACTTTGTTCTTCGAAAGCGTGTGGGTCTTGGGTTGGTGATGGATCCACTTGAGTGGAGCATTGTCCTTCTCCGTCGGCCACAAGGGGTTGCTCAATGGGTAGGATATGACCAACACCTATTCTTCTTATGGCCTGGGGAGGAATTTCATCACCTACATCACAAGTACCACTTTGCTCCACTTGGGAGCCGTTATTCTCTTAAAACTCCATGTTACATGTCTCCTCAATGAGTCCCGTGGAATTGTTGAGGACACGGTAAGCATGAGAGTTTGTAGCATAACCAACAAATATGCCCTCATGAGCTCTAGCCTCAAATTTAAACAAACAAACACCTTTCTTGAGAATGAAAAACTTACAACCGAACACCCGGAAGTACTTGAGGTTGGGCTTGTTACGGGTGAGTATTTCATACGGAGTCTTGTTCAAGCCTTTGCGGAGATAGAGCCAATTGGATGCATGACACACGGTTTTGATGGCTTCGGCCCAAAAGTTGTAAGGAGACTTGAACTCCGCCATCATGGTCCTTGCCGCATCCATCAACGTTCGGTTCTTCCTCTCCACTACATCATTTTGTTGAGGGGTGTACGGTGCGGAATATTGATGCTTGATCCCCTCATCACTAAGAAACTCATCCAAGGTGTAGTTCTTGAACTCGTTGTCGTCGTCACTTCTTATTTTCAAGATCTTTGCATCGTGTTGATGTTGAGCTTCATTTGCAAAGTCAATGACAGTTTGTTGAGTTTCACTCTTCCTCTTGAAGAAATATACCCAAGTGTACCTTGAGTAATCATCGACAATCACGAAGCAATACTTTCTACCCCCAAGACTATAAAAGGATGGAGGCCCAAAGACATCCATGTGAAGGAGCTCCAAGGGTCTCTTCGAGTAGATAATAGTCGTGGGAGTGTGAGCCTTCTCATGTAACTTTCCTTCGATACAAGCATTGCAAGCACGATCTTTAGCAAAGCTAACGTTTGTTAGTCCACGGACATGGTCCCCATTGAGAAGACTTTGCAAAGATCTCATATTGACATGGGCTAAATGGCGATGCCAAAGCCACCCCATATCAACTTTAGCCATTAGGCATGTCGCGGTCTTAGTGGGTCACTCTAAAAAGTTAATCACATAAAGACCATTCTCGACATGCCCAACAAAGGCTACTTTAAGAGTCTTGCTCCACAAGAGGGCCACAGTATCAATATCAAAGAATGTGGCAAAGCCCATGAGTGCAAGTTGACGAACGGAAAGTAAATTGTATGCAAGGGACTCAACAAGCATGACTTTCTCGATCGTGAGATCATGAGAAATGATAACCTTGCCAAGACACAATACGTTGGAAGACGAGGGATTTATTCTAACAAGTGGTATCAGAGCAAGGTTCGAGGAGGTCATGGATCGTTGATCTAGAGGATGGATCGTCATCATGTTTCGGTGCCCTATCGACGAGATCGGGACAAGCATCAGGTAGCAGGGCGCGTGGCAGAAGCTGGCAGACCTAGCGGACATCAGCGGCGACGAGATAGGCAGATCAGGCTGCGACAGAGTTTGTATCAGGCACGTACATCGGTAGGTGGCGGCAGGAGCGCTAGGGCGTGCGGCAGCCAAGCGCGTTGTTGCGTAGACGGGCACACGCGGTCTGCGGGCTAGGGGCCCAAGCGCTGGCGCTAGTGCTAGGAGGCCTTGTATGCAGGCATGGCGTATGCGCGTTCGCCAGGGGCCGCTGGACGTGCTGAGTAGTGCAAACCAGATGATGCATGTGAGATTTTGTTTGGACAAAAAGGGGTTGGTTTCGAGGGATTACACATCGTATTGGACATGGAAGTTGCTGACTATGCTACTGGCAGATCTGGATTAAAGAAAGAACAAGAAAATAGTTAGTTGAGTCACGGGTGTTAAAGTCGTGGAGTTGAGTTAACAGAATATACAAGACCACTAGGACTACTTTTGGGTTCTTTGCTTGGAAACTGGTCAAAGATGATGGCATGGCAGTGATGTTGTTCAGCGGGCGTAGTCAAATGGAAGCCGTGCATAAGGCTTGAGTGCCTATTGTCACATGGATATATAGAACCTGCTTGTGTATAGGGGCAGTTGGGAGATGACACTATTTTGTCTTGGCTGCTAGGGTACACGTACAAGTACTGGCAATGGATATGAAAATGATGGTGCAAGGAATAGATATTTTGCATGGAAGTTTTCTCTTAAGATTGCTGAGGGTTCAAAGAGTATGTGGCGAGGATGGCGACATGTGTATAAGGCTCGGAGGAGTCTGGAGCATGCCGTGACAGGATCATGCAAACACAGGGCATCAAGGCAGTGCATAATTGTGCGAGGCGGACACGACGCAGGGTGAAGCATGGTTGCAGTCGGATAATTTGGCTGGGTCGGACTGGACAGTCTGATGGATCGACATGGATGTTGGTCAAAGGAGAAGACATCGGTGATTTCAGCGACGATGACATAGGTGCATGATGCTGATGGTGACCGACTTCTGGGGCGTGGAAACACGTGGCGCAAGCCTGAGGGCTTGTGCGGCTTCGACAAGACAATGACGCAAGGTTGATTCAAGGTTGTGTACACATGAGAGCTTGAAGTCGACAGGGCGCAGGGGTGACACGTACAACCACCATGGAGTCATGTTGAAGGTGGAGCTGGAGTCTGGCGGAAGACTTCACTCTGTGCTGATGGAGGGGCTACGACGTAAGAATTTAGAGAGTCGAAGTCTATTTTAGTGGGATAGCGAGAGACACATGGGTCGGACTGGGTACCAGTGGTCTGATGGAGACGTGATACTTGGCATCGGTTGGTGATGATCGGTGGTTCTCTGTAGTAGGGGTTTGAGTGGTGTGGGTCCGTGGCCCTAGAGACTCGACCAGGACAGCAGAGGCTCGACGCGGTGATAGCAGCGAGGTGTGCGGTAAGCACGGGACATAGCGGCAGGCCAAGGCACTGGTGGTAGGACATGTGGTCAGACAAATTGTGCAGGGGGTGCTGAAGCAGTGTTGACGAGTACCAGATTCAAGTTGGTGACTGGGTCTATCAGTGCCGGAAGATGGACATGAGTTGACCATGGAGAATCTGAGAAAGTGGCGGAGAGTCTAAAATTGTCAAAAGCTGATAGAGTACATGGCCGTATATTCTGTGGTGTTCAGTGCACATGGCAAAGTGTGGATGACAAATACAGAAGGAGGCGGAGTGCTATAGCTGTGGGACATGCTAGAGACTTTCTGGAGGAAGGGTGAGACAACTGCGAATTTGACTCAGGGTGACACAGGGCGACAGTGAAATTCTTTCAAGTTTCAGACAGACGGTCAAGAAAGAGCGGTGACGTTGAGTTTAAGTAACTCTTATACGTGGCATCCAATATGTGAGTTGTTCACTTTCATGCAGACAGTGGTCAGTGTGTGATGGCGCTGAACGGATTCTCCTGAAGTTGGGAGCACAAAGTAGAGTAATGAGGAACTTAATTTTGTTCGAGTGTTGACTGTGAAGAAGACGAGAAGGGACTACAGTTGCAGGTGGAGTCACATGGAGTCTGGGAGTAGCAGCGGTGCTCATGGCATATCTCAAGTCCAATGTACATGGAGGTTTGACGCATTGATGAATCCAAGGTGGTGAAGAATATTCACCAAGGTGGAGTTTGTTAGAATTGTGTCGAATATTATTGTACAAGTTAGGTTACAGTTGGACTTGGTTTTAGAATGTGTGTAGAGAGGGTAGGAGTTGTGTCCTAATAGGACACTTGTATCCTAGGCCTCTAATATATATCGGGGGTATACAGACAATGTAACCTATGCCAACATAATAGCACGGGCACGCGGGGGAGCCGGGCGGCGTGTGCCGGCACCCGGGCGGCCGGAGTGCGGTATTATAGCGGTGTCATGGGGAGGAGCGTCCATAGTCATGCCCCGGGGATGTAGCCATCACCCCACTCGACATTGGTGGGCATAGATGTGATCTTGTGCACGTCCACCACCAAGTCCTTGCTTCCGGTCATATGATTTGTAGCTCCACTATTGAGCGGCCATGATCCCCCACCGGAAGCAAACACCTACAAGAGATCAATGCTTGGTTTTAGGTACCCATTTTGTAATGGGTCCTTTGATGTTAGTAACAAGGGTCTTAGGAACCCAAATAGACCATTCAATGTACTCATAAGGAGAACAACAAATTTAGCATAAACATGCCCATCACTAGGACGACACAACACATAAGAAGGGTTAAAGTCGACGGCTTTGTTGGAAGGGGTGGCATTGCCCTTTTTGACATCACCACTCTTCACATTGTTCTTATTCTCCTTATAAGCACCCTCTCCCTCCTTCATAAAAGTTTTCTTGAGAGGAGGAGTTCGTTTGGCCTTGTCATTCTTCTTCTTGTTCTTGGACTTGGGTGCGAACCCAACTCCCTCCTTGGCCACAACTTTCTTTTGATTGCTCAAAAGGTCGTTGAGATTCTTCTCACCTTGTATGCAAGGCACAAGGCCTTTCTCAAGTTGCTCCTTCAACTTGGCATTCTCCTGCACAAGATGCACATGCTCACAACACGGGTTAGTAGCATTTGCATTATCAATTAAGACCATATGAGGAAAAGTGGCTTTCTCCTTGGTTAGCTTCACTTGGAGTTGATCATGAGACTCCTTGAGGCTAGCATGAGCACCCTTCAAGGACTTGTGAGCTTTGTCAAGTATATCAAACTCCTCCTTGAGTCTAGCATGGTCAACCCCAAGTTTAGCCTTCTCGGAATCGAGCACACGAGATACAACAAGAGCATGATCAAGATCTTTCTTTAATTTAGCATGGTCATCATTGTGTGACTCCTCAAGAGCCAAACGATGAACACGCTCTTCCTCAAGCGCATTAGAGAGATCCGATATCTCATCGGCATAGTCACGACTATGACCTTCCATCTTAGAGATGGTTTCTTCATGAGCCTCGATCATGTCATTGGCTTCACCAAGTTGTTCCAAGAGAGAAACGAAGTGCTTCTTGGATTTTCCCTTGAGCTTACTCATAAAAGACTCAAATGAATTTACTTCCTCATTAAACCCCTCACTTTCATCAATGCAATCCGTCAAGGAAGGATTAGTAATGATGGTAGTTTTGATGTTGGGGGTTACCTTGTTGGTGGCTTTGGCCATGAGGCACTTGGTGGTGATGTTCTCCTTGGGTGAATCGAAGAGAGACACCCGTGGAGTTGTGGCAATGGCAACGGAGGCCATGGCCATGGCTTCACCATCTTCATCATCATTATCTTCATTGTATTCTTCTTGTGCCACCAACCCTTTGTTCGGAGTCTTCTTGGTGAAGTTGTTCTTGTTAGGGAAGGACTTGGCTTTGTCTTTTTGGATGAGCTTGCCACCATTGTCTTACCGCTTCTCGTAAGGGAACTCTGCAACAAAGTGGCTCACATTGCCACAATTGTAACATGTTCTCACACGTCGCTTGCCCTTGAAGCCACTTGAGTTGTTCTTGTTGAAATTGGGCCTTGAGTTCTTCTTGCTCCAAAATTGCCTTGAAGCAAGAGCCATGTGCTCCTGGTAATCATATTTTGTATCTTCGGGGTTGCTCTCCTCATCTTCCTCTTCATTCTCTTCTTCCACACTAGCCTTGGCCTTCAAGGCAAGGTTGGGCTTCTTTGCTCTTTGAGAACGCAACACCGCATTATCAGTGGTCTTGTCCAAGATCCTGATCGCCACAAACTCATCCAACACTTCACTTGAGGACAAGGTGTGGAAGTCCGGCCTTCGACGGATGACGGAGGACATGGCCTTGTGGTAAGGCATCATGGCCTTGAGGAATTTGCGCTTGATCCAGTTATCATCCGTATCCTTTCTCCCATGATCTCAAAGAGAGAGACCGTGAGAGTGGTTAATCTCCGGTAAAGCACACGAGGTTCTTCATCTTCATTCATTGCAAATTCATCGGCTTCATCTTGCACCACTTCATAGTTGGAACATTGAATGCTTGTGCTTCCCTTGTAAATGGAAACAACATGGTGCCTGATACATCTCCAACGTATCTACTTTTCCAAACACTTTTGCCCTTGTTTTGGACTCTAACTTGCATGATTTGAATGAAACTAACCCGGACTGGCGCTGTTTTCAGCAGAACTACCATGATGTCGTTTTATGTGTAGAAAACAAAATTTCTCGGAATGACCTGAAAATCCTCGGAGATAAGTTTCAGAAAATATAAAAAATACTAGCAAAAGATGAAGACCAGGGGCCCACACCCTGTCCACGAGGGTGGGGGGCGCGCCCACCCCCCTGGGTGCGCCCCCTGTCTCGTGGGCCCCCTGCAGCTCCACCGACCTCAACTCCAACTCCATATATCCCGTCTCACAGAGAAAAAAATTAGAGAGGAAGTTTCATCGCGTTTTACGATACGGAGCCGCCGCCAAGACCTAAAACCTCTCGAGAGGGCTGATCTGGAGTCCGTTCGGGGCTCCGGAGAGGGGGATTCGTCGCCGTCATCATCATCAACCATCCTCCACCACCAATTTCATGATGCCTACCGCCGTGCATGAGTAATTCCATCGTAGGCTTGCTGGACAGTGATGGGTTGGATGCGATTTATCATGTAATCAAGTTATTTTTGTTAGGGTTGGTCCCTAGTATCCATTATGTTCTGAGATTGATGTTGCTATGACTTTGCTATGCTTAATGCTTGTCACTAGGGCCCGAGTGCCATGATTTCAGATCTAAACCTATTATGTTTTCATCAATATATGTGTGTTCTTGATTGAAAGGATCGATATATTTGACTAGAGGGGGGGGGGTGAATAGGCAACTAACAATTTTTAAGCTTTTCTTTACCAAATTAAACTTTGCAACAAAATAGATTGTCCAGATATGCAACTATGTGAGCAACCTATATGATGCAATAACAACTAGCACAAAGGCAAGCAAGGGATACAACACAAGAATGCTAGCAAAAGTAAAGGCACGAGATAACCAAGAGTGGAGCCGGTGGAGACGAGGATGTGTTACCGAAGTTCCTTCCTTTTGAGGGGAAGTACATCTCCGTTAGAGCGGTGTGGAGGCACAATGCTCCCCAAGAAGCCACTAGGGCCACCGTATTCTCCTCACGCCCTCACATAATGTGAGATGCCGTGATTCCACTATTGGCGCCCTTGAAGGCGGCGACCGAACCTTTACAAACAAGGTTGGGGCAATCTCCACAACTTAATTGGAGGCTCCCAACGACACCACAAAGCTTGACCACAATGGACTATGGCTCCGAGGTGACCTCAACCGTCTAGGGCGCTCAAACACCCAAGAGTAACAAGATCCGCTAGGGATTAGTGGGGGGGAATCAAATATCTCTTGGTGGAAATGTAGATCGGGGCCTTGTCACCCAATCCCGAGAAAATCAACAAGTTTGATTGGCTAGGGAGAGAGATCGGCCGAAAATGGAGCTTGGAGCAACAATGGAGTTTAGGGTTGGAAGAGGTGAGTCTTCTTGGAGAAGAAGACCCCATTTTATAGTGGGGGGACAATTCCAACCATTACCCACCGCTCAGCCCGCGACCCACAGAACTACCGCACCATGGGCGCGGTACTACCGCACGGGCCTGCGGTACTACCGCGGTGGACCGCGGTACTACCGTGGGCATGGCAGAGACCAGACCTTGACAAAAGGAGCACGGACAGGGCGCGGTAGATCCGAAGGAGCGGTACTACCGCGGCCCCATGCGGTACTACTGCAAGACAGCCGCAGGCAAGGCCCGGTAGGCACAGATGTAAAAAATTACATCCGTGACTACCTCCGCTGGGAACTTGTCGTGCAAAAATCCGACACAGAACTACCGTGACCAAGGGTGCAATACTACTGTGAAGGGTGCGGATGTAAAAAATTACATCCGCCCCTACCTCCGCTCCTACTACTGAACCTGGTCTGGCGCCATGGTACTACCGTGCCGCAGCATGGTACTACCGCGGGGAGCGCGGATGTAAAAAAAATTAGATCCGCGCCTACCACCGCTTGAGCAACGGTGCCAGAACAGAGCTCGCGGTACTACCGCTCTGAGGAGCGGTACTACCATGGGAGCCTACGGTACTACCGTGCCGGAGCCCGGTACTACCGCTGGCTCCTGCGGTAGTACCGCTCAGAAGAGCAAGACAGAGGCCTTCATTTCGCATAAACAAGGTGAGACGGAGGAACACTCCAAGGAGCTCGAGGAAAGGCGGTGCAACAGGGAATGTGTACGTGAGATTCCATCCAAACCTTTCCAAAGCGGACCCTCTCTTAATAGTACGGCTTTCCTATGACTCAACTCCACCGAACCGAACCGTAGAGAAACACCATCTTCAATAATCTCTGAGGGGCATCAAATCGTCTTGTGTTTAGTCGTGATATATCTAAAAATATCAATACACATGATTAGTCCGCAAAGGCATTGTCATCAACCACCAAAACTACTGAGGGACAAGAATGCCCTTACAATCTCCCCCTTTTTGGTGGATTGATGACAATACGGGATTTGCACAAATGAAATGAATATAGCACAGGCAAACCCCACATCTCTAAGATATAGATGAGCGCCCCTAGATTCGTGCTAGAGAGTAAAGTGCTTTGGACTGCACGACACGAATACTAGGATCACCACTCCCCCTATATTTTAGAAACAAAGCATATCTTGCGATGGTAAGGCTGACACTAAACAAGATAGTAGATATGAGCATAACATGAGTTAGCATGATATATCACAAGCTCAATAGGAAATAAGATATGACAGAGTGCATATGTCTTACACCATATGATAAACTTAGTCTCACGAGCACGACCAAACCAAAGCAAGCAGGTTCAACGATGGAAAGCAAAGCAAACGACGAAACACACGACGAAACACACGACACGCACGCAAATCCTACACTCTCTCCCCCTTTGGCATCGAGACACCAAAAAGGCAAAGAGGTCATCTACAACAAAGGTGGTAGCTCAGGCGGAAAACGACTCGTCGTCACCAGACTACGCAGTAGGAACATACTCCTCCTCTGAATCGGTCCACTTGTAGCCCTGCTTCTCCATCCAGGCAGTCTCTGGGGTGATGTGCTTGCCGCTGGCCACGTCCTCCCCACAGGCCCTCAAGATCCTGATGTCGCGATGGCGACTCTCCTTATGAGCAACATGGGCCTTGTACTGACCCTGAACCTGCATGCAGAACAACATCTTCATCTTGTTCTTCAGCTTCTTTGCCCAAGAGGGCTCAGCAGAGGGAGGCGTGAACGCAGAACGGTCCTCAGCAGTGTCATCCTCCTCAATCTCTTCCTCATCCACAGCCATCTTGGCAGCCTCAACAGCAGTGGTGGTGTTAGCCCATTGGGGCTTGATGCGGAGCTTGATGGGCTCATGTCGAATCCAGCCTAGAGCTTCAAACTCATCATTGGGAAGGAGCTTCTCCCAAGTCTTGGAGATCAGGTGAAACAGGTAAGGCCCATAGATGGGGACCTTACGGTTGAACACGACGAACTGAAGCTCACACCACATGATATGTGAGACATCAAGTGGCTGAGTCTGAGCCTGACGGGCCTCCTCACAAAGGAGCATCATGTCAACGAGGTAAGCATGCACCTGTCCCATGTCACCAATGCGCGGGAAGAGCATGTTCCGGAAGAGCCTATGCATGATGTCAAGGAAGGGGTTAAGCACCCGCACCTTCTTCTTGTTTGGGAGTGTCTTCTCAACAAGGTATGGCATGAGCTTGTTCTTGTTGGCAGACTCAGAATTGGCGTGAGGGCGAACACCAACTGGCGTGTCGAGTCCTTCATCGGGAATGAGAAGCAACTCCATGAACTCCTTCCAGGTAGCAGACAGCTGTTGACCATTAGTCATCCAAGTCATGGTCCTTTCTTCATTGACGCCGAAGTGGACCGAAGCAAAGAACTGTGCTATGATATCTAGATTAAAATCCTTGTGGAAGGTGAGAATGTGTTCAATGCCGAACTGCTCCACAAGATCCAAATCCTCTCCAAAGTACCCACGGTGCTTCTCCTGCCTCATGTGAATCATGTCAATCCAGTGAACTTCAACATAGTGATTCTACTTGGCCTTGATCACATCCATATAGATCAGATTCTGATGCTTGTTCCAGAAAAGATCAATGCCTCGCGTGCTAGTACGGGGAGATACATAGGGATTGATCTTCCTTCGAATGACAAACTCGGCCTGTGGCATCTCATCCATGCCCAGGACGGGCTCCTTCTGTTTGCTAGCGGTGTGCTTGGTCCTGCGTTGGGGAGCAGCAGAGGACCCCTCTGGAACATCATCTGGGTTGCGCAGACGCTTTGACCCTGTGTCACTGCTGGGATTCGAGCGACGAGCAAAACCAGAGCCACCACCTAGACACAAAGACACAAAGAGACGCACGGGAACAAAACGGATCAAAACCAAACTGAAAGAAAACACAAACACATGCAATTTGGGCAATAACAAAAGGGCGCAGGATGATCTACGGTAGTACCGGGCAGGGTTACGGATGTAAAAAATTACATCCGCTCCAACCACGGTAGTACCGTGCCAGGGTAGCACGGTAGTACCGCGCGTGGGGCAGAGGTAATTTTTTACTTCCAGACGCCCAACGGTAGTACCACACTAAGGTGCAGAAGTACCGCAGAGTATCAGATCCAGACAAGGCTGTGGTAGTACCGCTCTAGGAGGAACGGTAGTACCGCACGGGTTGAAAACCGCCATAGAGGATGCAGATCTGGATCTAGAACCTCTGCACGACAACTTCGGTACTATCGTTGATCAAACGGAACTATTTTTGACTATCCAAAGAGCATGCAACTACACTACCACTCTACAGTGAATCCCACTTGCACAGATTTAGCCAAAAATCCCAAGAACACCACATGCATCTCCCCAAAACTTAAAAACACAAGGAAGGACAAAAAGGAGAGGTACTTGAGGAAAACCCTGGGTCCATGGAAGAGGGCGAGGTGGGGAACGATCCCACCGGTCGGAATCCAAGGAGAGCGGCCGGAGACAAAGATCCGGGAAGGCCTCCGGCGCCATTCTTAGTCAGGAGAGAGAGAGACGGGGTGGGGAATAGAGATGAATGGGTATGGGGGAGTTAGAGCTCCCCCTATCCCGCTCTTAACCCCCACCCACTCACGTGGGCGCGGAAGTACCGCGGGTCATTGCGGTAGTACCGCCCAGGCGGAAGTACCGCACGCTAGGGGGTAGTACCGCTCGTTCAGCGGCAGTAAAAAATTTCTGCCGCGGAAGTAGCGGTAGTACCATGCCCCTGGAGGGCCACGCACTTGGCAGAGACCCACCAACTCCTACGGTAGTACCGTGGCGCAGCACGGTAGTACCGTAAACCAAGAAAGAGCTAGAACTCAAGAGAGAAAAGGAGAGAAAAAGCAAAACACCCTCCGGGGAAACACCAACCAAACAAGAGAGCGAACACGAACACCGACTCAAACACACCAAGGAGAAGAGGAAGCCACACGACAACGATGACCAACTACGAGACGTAACTTCTCCAAGGAAGGGCGGTGGCTGGAGCCACCTATGTTTGAGTCAATTGGTATGGCACCACGAAGAATTATCCTTGGGTCCATGACCAAAACTCGTCTTTGAAGCACAAGTACCATAAAAAATGGCTAATGTGAAAGAGTTGATTAATTTAGGCATAATGGGGGGAGGAAAAGTTCATTGAGAGAACAACACTCCCCCTATGTCCATGCCTACACCTAAACTAGACAACAAGTTGAGTGAGGTGGGGTGTGCACGGGCTCAAGTCACATTGCTCGAATCAATGTTATTTAGCTCATGCCTTAACTCGCGAAATCTTGCTTCATCCAAGGGCTTCGTGAAAAATATCTGCAAGGTTATCATGAGTGTTGACATACTTGAGCTTGATCTCCCCTCGCCTAATGTGATCCCGGATGAAGTGATACCGAATCTCAATATGCTTTGTCTTGAAATGTTGCACCGGGTTGAGAGAAATCTTGATGGCACTTTCATTGTCACACCAAAGAGGCACTTTGTAACATATGACACCGTATTCCTTTAAAGTTTGTCTCATCAATAAGAGTTGTGCACAACAACTACCAGCCACCACATATTCCGCTTCGGTGGACGAGAGAGAAACACAACTTTGCTTCTTGGAAGACCAACTCACCAAAGAGCAACCAAGAAATTGGCACCCTCCGGAAGTGGACTTCCTATCCACTTTGTCTCCCGCCCAATCGTAATCCATAAATCCTTGAAGCTTGAAGTTTGCTCCTCTTGGGTACCATAGGCCAAAGTTTGGGGTATGAGCCAAATATCAAAAGATTCGCTTGATTGCCACATAATGGCTTTCCTTCGGTGAGGCTTGAAACCGTGCACGCATTCCCACACTCAACATGATATCCGGTCTAGATGCACAAAGGTAAAGCAAGGATGCAATCATAGAGCGATATACCCTTTGATCCACCGCTTTACCATTGGCATCAATGTCAAGTTGGCACTTGGTAGGCATTGGAGTAGAAGCCGGCTTGACATCACTTAGCTTGAATCTCTTAAGCATGTCTTGAGTGTATTTGGCTTGGTTGATGAAGGTACCTTCTCTTCTTTGTTTGATATCAAAACCAAGGAAGAACTTCAACTCTCCCATCGAAGACATCTTGAACTTAGAGGTCATGAGAGCGACAAATTCTTCATTGAAAGCTTTGTTAGGGGAACCAAAGATAATGTCATCAACATATAGTTGGCACACAAACAACTCCCCTTTGACCTTCTTAGTAAAAAGAGTGGGATCGATTTCCCAACTTCAAATCCATGATCTTGTAACAACTCGGTAAGGTGGTCATACCACGCACGTGGGGCTTGTTTATGGCCATAGAGTGACTTATCGAGTTGATACACATGATCCAGGAAGTAAGGATCCTCGAACCCGGGGGGTTGCTTGACATAAACCAACTCATTAATAGGACCATTAAGAAAAGCACTTTATACATCCATTTGTTGTAACTTAAAGTTGTGATGGGAAGCATAAGCAATCAACAAACAAATGGATTCAAGGCGAGCAACGGGAGCAAAGGTTTCACCGTAGTCGATACCCTCAACTTGGGAGTAGCCTTGTGCTACCAATCTTGCCTTGTTGCGAATGATGTTCCCATGAGCGTGTTGCTTGTTCTTGAAAATCGACTTGGTTCCAATGACATTATGGTTCCCTGATGGCTGTGGCACCAATCTCCACACCTTGTTGTACTCGAAGTTGTTGAGTTCTTCATGCATGGCATTGAGCCAATCTGAATCTTTGAGCGCCTCAAAGACCTTTTGGGGTTCAACACAAGAGACAAACGCGTGATGTTCACAATAGTTTGCTAATTGTCTACAAGTGCTTACCCCCTTTCTTAGGCTTCCAACCACATTCTCCATGAGATGGCCTTTGGTGGTGAGCTTGGACGCAATCTTCGTGGCACGACACTCTAATTCCTCCTCGGATGTGGAAGGAGGAGGATCAACTTGATTATCTTGAGCGCCGTCTTGAGCTTGTTCGAAATCTTGAGCTTGCTCTTGATCTTGAACTTGCTCGAGGGGGAGAACTTGACCTTGGGCATCATTTGGTGGTTCGCCACCATCTTGAGGTTGATCTTGCCCTTGGTCTTGTTCATGAGGGCGAGGGCCTTCACTTTGTTCTTCAGAAGCATGTGGGTCTTGCAGAGGTGATGGCTCCACTTGTGTGGAGCATTGTCCTTCTCCTTCAGCCACAAGGGGTTCCGCAATGGGTAGAATATGACCAATACCCATTCTTCTTATGGCTTGGTGAGGAATTTCATCACCTATATCACAAATTACACTTTGCTCCACTTGGGAGCCATTATTTTCGTCAAACTCCACGTTACACGT
Organism: Triticum aestivum; assembly: GCF_018294505.1. Taxonomy (NCBI): domain Eukaryota; kingdom Viridiplantae; phylum Streptophyta; class Magnoliopsida; order Poales; family Poaceae; genus Triticum; species Triticum aestivum. The sequence continues at coordinate 717,125,974 of NC_057798.1, read as the reverse complement.
TCCTCAATGAGTCCGGTGGACTTGTTGAGGACACGGTAAGCATGAGAGTTTGTAGCATAACCAACAAATATGCCCTCATAAGCTCTAGCCTCAAATTTAGACAAACGAACACCTTTCTTGAGAATGAAACACTTACACCTGAACACCCGGAAGTACTTGAGGTTGGCCTTGTTGCCGGTGAGAATTTCATAAGGAGTCTTGTTCAAGCCCTTGCGAAGATAGAGCCGATTTTATGAATGACACACGGTGTTGATGGCTTCGGCCCAAAATTTGTATGGAGACTTGAACTCCGCCATGATAGTCCTTGCCGCATCCATCAACATTCGGTTCTTCCTCTCCGCAACACCATTTTGTTGAGGGGTGTATGGAGCAGAGTATTGATGCTTGATCCCCTCATCACTAAGGAACTCATCCAAGGTGTAGTTCTTGAACTCGGTGCCGTTGTCACTTCTTATTGTCAAGATCTTTGCATCATGTTGTCGTTGAGCTTCATTCGCAAAGTCGATGATGGTTTGTTGAGTTTCACTCTTCCTCTTGAAGAAATATACCCATGTGTATCTTGAATAATCATCCACAATCACCAAGCAATACTTTCTTCCCCCAAGACTATCAAAGGATGGAGGCCCAAAGAGGTCCATGTGAAGGAGCTCCAAGGGTCTCTTCGAATAGATGATAGTCGTGGGAGGGTGAGCCTTCTCATGAAGCTTTCCTTCGATACAAGCACTGCAAGCACGGTCTTTGGCAAAACTAACATTTTTAGTCCACGGACATGGTCCCCCTTGAGAAGACTTTGCAAAGATCTCATATTGACGTGGGCTAAACGGCGATGCCAAAGCCATCCCATGTCAACTTTAGCCATTAGGCATGTCGCGGTCTTAGTGGGTCACTCCGAAAAGTTAATCACATAGTGACCGTTCTCGACATGCCCAACAAAGGCTACTTTAAGAGTCTTGCTCCACAAGAGGGCCACGGTATCAATATCAAAGAAGGTGGCAAAGCCCATGAGTGCAAGTTGATGAATGGAAAGTAAGTTGTACGCAAGGGACTCAACAAGCATGACTTTCTCGATCGTTAGATCATGAGAAATGACAACCTTGCCAAGACCCAATACCTTAGAATGTGAGGCATAACCCCACTCGACATTGGTGGGCATAGATGGGATCTTTTGCACATCCACCACCAAGTCCTTGCTCCCGGTCGTATGATTTTTTGCTCCACTATCGAGCAACCAAGACCCCCCCACCGGAAGCAAACACATACAAGAGATCAATGCTTGGTTTTAGGTACCCATTTAGTAATGGGTCCTTTGATGTTATTAACAAGGGTCTTAGGAACCCAAATAGACCATTCAATGTACTCATAAGAAGAACCAACAAATTTAGCATAAACATGCCCATCACTAGCACGTCACGACACATAAGAAGGGTTAAAGTCGCCGGCTTTGTTGGAAGAGATGGCTTTGCTCCTTTTGGCATCACCACTCTTCGCATTGTTCTTCTTATCCTTAGGAGCACCCTCTACCTCCTTCACAAAAGTTTGCTTAAGCGGGGGAGGTCGTTTGGTCTTGTCATTTTTCTTCTCATTCTTCCTCTTATCCTTGGACTTGGGGAAGAACCCAACTCCCTCCTTGGCCACAACTTCCTTTTGATTGCTCAAAAGGTCATTTAGGTTCTTCTCACCTTGTATGCATGATACAAGGCATCTCTCGAGTTGATCCTTCAACTTGGCATTCTCCTCCACAAGATGCACATGCTCACAACACGGGTTAGTAGCATTTGCGTTATCAATTAAGATCATGTGAGGAAAGGTGGCCTTTTCCTTGGTTAGCTTAACTTGGAGTTGATAATGAGACTCCTTGAGGTTAGCGTGAGCACCCTTCAAGACCTTGTGGGCCTTGTCAAGCACACCAAACTCTTCCTTGAGTCTAGCATGATCAACCCCAAGTTTATCCTTCTCGGAAGTTAGCACACGAGACACAACAAAAGAATTATTGAGATCTTTCTTTAACTTGGCATGGTCATCATTTTGTGACTCCTCAAGAGCCAAACGATGCCCACACTCTTCCTCAAGAGCATTAGAGAGATCCGATATCTCATCGGCATAGTCACGTCTATGACCTTCCATCTTAGAGATGGTTTCTTCGTGAGCCTCGATCATGTGATTGGCTTCACCAAGTTGTTCCAAGAGAGCAACAAAGTGCTTCTTGGATTTGCCCTTAAGCTTACTCATAAAGGACTCAAATTCATTTACTTCCTCATTAGACCCCTTACCATCATCAATGCCAACCGTCAAAGAAGGATTAGGAATAATGGTGGTTTTGATGTTGGGGGTTACCTTGTTGGTGGCTTTAGCCATGAGGCACTTGGCAGTGATGTTCTCATTGGGTGAGTCGAATAGAGACACCCGAGGAGTTGTGGCAATGGCAACGGATGACATGGCCATTGCTTCACTATCTTCATCATTATCGTCATCCTCACGGTATTCCTCTTGAACTACCAACCCTCGAGTAGGAGTCTTCTTGGTGAAGTTGTTCTTGTTCGGGAAAGACTTGGCTTTGTCTCTCCGGATGAGCTTGCCACCATTGTCTTCCCTCTTCTCGTAAGGACAATCCGCAACGAAATGGCTCACATTGCCACAGTTGAAACAAGTTCTAACTCGTTGCTTGCTCTTGAAGCCACTTGAGTTGTTCTTGTTGAAATTGGGTCTTGAGTTCTTCTTGCTCCAAAATTGCCTTGAAGCGAGAGCCATGTGCTCGTGATAATCATATTTTGTATCTTCGGGGTTGCTCTCCTCATCTTCCTCTTCTTCCTGTTCTTCCACAATAACCTTGGCCTTCAAGGCAAGGTTGGGCTTCTTTTCCCTTTGAGACCGGAGCACCGCGTTATCGGCGGTCTTGTCCAAGATGCTCATAGCAATGAACTCATCCAACACTTCACTTGAGGTCATGGAGTGGAAGTCCAGTCCTTGACGAATGACAGAGGACATTGCCTTGTTGTAAGGCATCATGGCCTTGAGGAACTTGCGTTTGATCCAATTGTCATCCGTGTCCTTGCTCCCATGATCTCGAGCGAGACCGCAAGTTTGGTTACTCTCCGAAAGAGCTCACGAGGTTCTTCATCTTCCTTCATAGCAAACTCATCGGCTTCATCTTGCACCACTTCATAGTTGGAGCGTTGAATGCTTGCACTTCCTTGATAGAGAGACACAACACAATGCCACACGTCTTTGGTCGTGGCGTAGGGTCGAAGATGAGGGGGATCTTCGGGGAGAATTGCCTCTTGGATGATGAAGAGAGCATTCTCATTGAATTGATTATCCATGACTTCTCGAGGGGTGAAGTTGCTTGGGTCATGTGGATAGAAACCTTCTTCAATGATTCTCCAAAGATTAGTATTCACATGCTTTAAATGATGCTTGAAGCGATACACCCAAGAATCAAAATCCTCATTTTTCACAATCTTAGGAGGAGGACCGGCATGATTTAAATGAGTAGTGGGAATCGGTCCACCATAAGTTGGAGGTTACACATGGGCAAAGATGCCGGTGCCATTTCTACCACCAGTACAAGGACCCTTTTCACTGTTAGCTTCCCCCTTGTCGGAGGTAGCATCCGTCACCTTGTTAGTGGGATCACCCACTTTCATCGGCGAGGTGGACAGTTTAAGTCCTTCTAGAAATTTAGTAAACATGCTGTCAACCTTGGTCGTCATGGAGTCTTTCAATGTGTCTAGAGCCACATTGAATTCCTCACGAGAGACCTAGGTTCCCCCATCGGCCATAGACGAGGTAGGATTCACACCGGAGTGCTCTTCCACAACGTCTGTGGCGTCAACCATACTCTTCGGACGGCAAAGTCCTTAATAAAGAGACGAGGCTCTGATACTAATTGAAAGGATCGATATAGTTGACTAGAGGGGGGGGGGGTGAATAGGCAACTAACAATTTTTAAGCTTTTCTTTACCAAATTAAACTTTGCAACAAAATAGGTTGTCTAGATATGAAACTATGTGAGCAACCTATATGATGCAATAACAACTAGCACAAAGGCAAGCAAGGGATACAACACAAGAATGCTAGCAAAAGTAAAGGCACGAGATAACCAAGAGTGGAGCCGGTGGAGACGAGGATGTGTTACCGAAGTTCCTTCCTTTTGAGGGGAAGTACGTCTCCGTTAGAGTGGTGTGGAGGCACAATGCTCCCCAAGAAGCCACTAGGGCCACCGTATTCTCCTCACGCCCTCACACAATGCGAGATGCCGTGATTCCACTATTGGTGCCCTTGAAGGCGACGACCGAACCTTTACAAACAAGGTAGGGCAATCTCCACAACTTAATTGGAGGCTCCCAACGACACCACGAAGCTTCACCACAATGGACTATGGCTCCGAGGTGACCTCAACCGTCTAGGGCGCTCAAACACCCAAGAGTAAGAAGATCCGCTAGGGATTAGTGGGGGGAATCGAATATCTCTTGGTGGAAGTGTAGATCGGGGCCTTGTCACCCAATCCCGAGCAAATCAACAAGTTTGATTGGCTAGGGAGAGAGATCGGCCGAAAATGGAGCTTGGAGCAACAATGGAGTTTAGGGTTGGAAGAGGTGAGTCTTCTTGGAGAAGAAGACCGCCTTTTATAGTGGGGGGACAATTCCAACCGTTGCCCACCGCTTAGCCTGCGACCCACGGAACTACCGCACCACGGGCGCAGTACTACCGCACGGGCCGGCGGTACTACCGCGGTGGACCACGGTACTACCGTGGGCACGACAGAGACCAGACCTTGACAAAAGGAGCACAGACAGGGTGCGGTAGATCCACAGGAGCGGTACTACCGTGGCCCCATGCGGTACTACTGCAAGATAGCCGCAGGCCAGGCCGAGTAGGCACATATGTAAAAAATTACATCCGTGACTACCTCCGCTGAGAAATTGTCGTGCAAAAATCCGACACAGAACTACCGCGACCAAGGGTGCGGTACTACCGTGAAGGGTGCGGATGTAAAAAATTACATCCGTCCCTACCTCCGCTCCTGCTACTGAACCTGGCCTGGCGCCACGGTACTACCACGCCACAGCACGGTACTACCGCGGGGAGCGCGGATGTAAAAAAATTACATCCGCGCCTACCACCGCTTGAGCAGCGGTGCCAGACCAGAGCTCGCGTTACTACCGCTCTGAGGAGCGGTATTACCGTGGGAGCCTACGGTACTACCATGAGGCCCGGAGCCCGGTACTACCGCTGGCTCCTGCGGTAGTACCGCTCAGAAGAGCAATACTACCGCTAGCCTGATAAGAGCAAGACAGAGGCCTTCATTTCGCATAAACAAGGTGAGACGGAGGAATAGTCCAAGGAGCTCGAGGAAAGGCGGTGCAACAGGGAATGTGTACGTGAGATTCCACCCAAACCTTTCCAAAGTGGACCCCCTCTTAATAGTACGACTTTCCTATGACTCAACTCCACCGAACAAAATCGTAGAGCAACGCCGTCTTCAATAATCTCCGAGGGGCATCAAATCGTTTGGTGTTTAGTCGTGATACATTTGAAAAGCTCAATACACACGATTAGTCCACAAAGGCATTGTCATCAATCACCAAAACTACTGAGGGACAAGAATGCCCTTACATTGATCCTATCTTGCAAGTCTATAGTCACCTATTATGTGTTATGATCCGACAACCCCGAAGTGACAATAATCGGGATACTTCTCGGTGATGACCGTAGTTTGAGGAGTTCATGTATTCACTATGTGTTAATGCTTTGGTCCGGTTCTCTATTAAAAGGAGGCCTTAATATCCCTTAGTTTCCGCTAGGACCCCGCTGCCACGGGAGGGTAGGACAAAAGATGTCATGCAAGTTCTTTTCCATAAGCACGTATGACCATATTCGGAATACATGCCTACATTACATTGATGAATTGGAGCTAGTTCTGTGTCACCCTATGTTATAGCTATTGTAAGGGCATTCTTGTCCCTCAGTAGTTTTGGTGATTGATGACAATGCCTTTGCGGACTAATCGTGTGTATTGAGCTTTTTAGATATATCACGACTAAACACAAGACGATTTGATGCCCCTCGAAGATTACTAAAGACGGCGTTTCTCTACGGCTCGGTTCGGTGGAGTTGAGTCATAGGAAAGCCGTACTATTAAGAGGGGGTCCGCTTTGGAAAGGTTTGGGTGGAATCTCACGTACACGTCCCCTTTTGCACCGCCTTTCCTCTGGCTCTTTGGAGTGTTCCTCCGTCTCACCTTATCTCTGTAAAATGAAGGTCTCCGTGTGGATTTATGGGGCAACAGAAATGGGGGTTGCTTTGGAGGTCAAGGAGTTTAGCTAGGGCTTTGGAGGCAAAAATGAATATTTTTCATTTAAGAAAAATATTCCAAGCAATGTTGTTGGGTTGGCCAGGGGTGAAATGATGGATTTGAGGAGGAGAGGGAACACTTGGGTGAAAATTAAGGGATACCCAAGTGGTCAAATCCAAATGGAATGATTCAAACTCCAAATCCAAAATCAACTCAGCTGAAAATCAAGAAAAGAAAAGAGAGAAAAAACTAGGCTGTGACAAGTTAACCAAGGAAAGCCACTTTTCCTCATATGGTCTTAATTGATAATGCAAATGCTACTAACCCGTGTTGTGAGCATGTGCATCTTGTGGAGGAGAATGCCCAGTTGAAAGAGCAATTGAAGAAAGGTCTTGTGACATGCATTCAAGCTGAGAAAAACCTCAATGACCTTTTGAGCAATCAAAAGGAAGTTGTGGCCAAGGAGGGAGTTGGGTTTACCCCCAAGTCCAAGAATAAGAAGAAGAATGACAAGACCAAACGACCTCCTCCTCTCAAGCAAACATTTGTGAAGGAGGGAGAGGGTGCTCCTAAGGAGAAGAAGAACAATGTGAAGGGTGGTGATGTCAAGAAGGGAAATACCACCCCTTCCAATAAAGCCGGCGACTTTAACCCCTCTTATGTGTTAGGCCGTGCTAGTGATGGACATGTTTATGCAAAATTTGTTTGTTCTCCTTATGAGTATATTGAATGGTCTATTTGGGTTACCAAGACCCTTGTTGCTAACATCAAAGGACCCATTACTCAATGGGTACCTAAAACCAAGCATTGATTTCGTGTAGGGGTTTTCTTTCGGTGGAGGATCATGGTTGCTCGATAGTGGAGCAACAAATCATATAACCGGAAGCAAGGAGTTGGTGGTGGATGTGCACAAGATTCCATCTATGCCCACCAACATCGAGTGGGTGATGCCTCATCTTCTAAGGTATTGGGTCTTGGCAAGGTTGTCATTTCTCATGATCTAACGATCGAGAAAGTCATGCTTGTCGAGTCCCTTGCATTCAATCTTATTTCCGTTTGTCAACTTGCACTCATGGGTTTTGCCACCTTCTTTGATATTGATACCGTGGCCCTCTTGTGGAGCAAGACTCTTAAAGTAGCCTTCGTTGGGCATGTCGAGAACGGTCTCTATGTGATTAACTTTTTGGAGCGACCCAGTAAGACCGCGACATGCCTAATGGATAAAGTTGATGTGGGATGGCTTTGGCATCGCCGTTTAGCCCACATCAATATGAGATCTTTGCAAAGTCTTCTCAAGGGGGACCATGTCCGTGGACTAACAAATGTTAGTTTTGCCAAAGACCGTGCTTTCAGTGCTTGTATCAAAGGGAAGCTTCATGAGAAGGCTCACCCTCCCACGACTATCATCTACTCGAAGAGACCCTTGGAGCTCCTTCACATGGACCTCTTTGGGCCTCCATCCTTTGATAGTCTTGGGGGTAGAAAGTATTGCTTGGTGATTGTGGATGATTACTCAAGACACACTTGGGTATATTTCTTCAAGAGAAAGAGTGAAACTCAACAAAGCGTCATCGACTTTGAAAATGAAGCTCAACGCCAACATGATGCAAAGATCTTGACAATAAGAAGTGACAAAGGCACCGAATTCAAGAACTACACCTTGGATGAGTTTCTTAGTGATGAGGGGATCAAACATCAATATGCTACACCATATACCCCTCAACAAAATGGTGTAGCGGAGAGGAAGAACTGGACGTTGATGGATGCTGCAAGAACCATGATGGCGGAGTTCAAGTCTCCATACAACTTTTGGGCTGAAGCCATCAACACAGCATGTCATGCATCCAATCGGCTCTATCTCCGCAAAGGCTTGAACATGACTCCTTATGAAATACTCACCGGTAACAAGCCCAACCTCAAGTACTTCCGGGTGTTCGGGTGTAAGTGTTTCATTCTCCAGAAAGGTGTTCGTTTGTCTAAATTTGAGGCTAGAGCTCATGAGGGCATATTTGTTGGTTATGCTTCAAACTCTGATGCTTACCGTGTCCTCAACAAGTCCACCGAACTCATTGAGGAGACGTGTAACATAGAGTTTGATGACAATAACGGCTCCCAAGTGGAGCGGAGTGGTACTTGTGATGTAGGTGATGAAATTCCTCCCCAAGCCATAAGAAGAATGGGTATTGGTCATATTCTACCCATTGAGGAACCCCTTGTGGCCTAAGGAGAAGGACAATGCTCCACTCAAGTGGAGCCATCACTAACCCAAGACCAACACGCTTCCGAAGAACAAAGTGAAGGCCCTCAACCTCGTGAACAAGTGTGGGACCTTGAGAAGAGGTGTCTAGAGAGGGGTGGGGGGATTAGACACTAAGTACCAAAGTTGCAGTTTTTAGCAATTTTAAGTTTAAGTGGAGTTTAGGCACAAATTTAACATTCACAACATATAGCAAGAAAGCATGCAAAGAGGATATGAGCAGCGGAAAATAAAGCATGCAACTTGCAAGAATGTAAAGGGAAGGGTTTTGGAGGATTCAAACGCAGTTGGAGACACGGATGTTTTTGGCGTGGTTCCAATAGGTGGTGCTATTGTACATCCATGTTGATGGAGACTTCAACCCACGAAGGGTAACGGTTGCGTGAGTCCACAGAGGGCTCCACCCAAGAAGGGTCCACGAAGAACCAACCTTTTCTATCCCACCATGGCCGTCGCCCATGAAGGACTTGCCTCACTAGCGGTAGATCTTCACGAAGTAGGCGATCTCCTTGCCCTTACAAACTCCTTGGTTCAACTCCACAATCTTTGTCGGAGGCTCCCAAGTGACACCTAGACAATCTAGGAGACATAACTCTCCAAGAAGTAACAAATGGTGCGTTGATGATGAACTCCTTGCTCTTGTGCTTCAAATGATAGTCTCCCCAACACTCAACTCTCTCTCACAGGATTTGGATCTGGTGAAAAGAAGATTTGAGTGGAAAGCAACTTGGGAAGGCTAGAGATCAAGATTCATATGGTAGGAATGGAATATCTTGGCCTCAACACATGAGTAGGTAGTTCTCTCTCAGAACTGGTAAGTTGGAAGTGTAGGTTTGTTCTGATGGCTCTCTCCACGAATGAAGAGGAGGTGGAGGGGTACATATAGCCTCCACACAAAATGTAACCGTTACACACAATTTACCAATCTCGGTGGGACCGAATCAACAAACTCGGTCAGACCGATTTAGTAAACCTAGTGACCGTTAGGATTTTCGGTGGGACCGAGATGCAACTCGGTAGGACCGATAAGGTTAGGGTTAGGGCATAACGTAATCTCGGTGAGACCGATTACACAAACTCAGTAAGACCGATTTTGGTAATTAGCTAACCAGAGAGTTGGTCAGGAAAACTCGGTGGGACCGATTACTCAAACTCGGTGGGACTGATTTTGGTAATAAGTTAACCAGAGAGTTTGCATTGTAATCTTGGTAGGACCGATTGCTCAAACTCGGTAAGACCGATGTTGATAATGGACATACACAGAGAGATTACAATCCCATCTCGGTGAGACCGAGTTCCCTATCGGTGAGACCGATTTGCCTAGGGTTTGTGGCAGTGGCTATGACATCTGAACTCGGTGGCGCCGGATAGAAAGAATCGGTGTGACTGATTTTGGCTTTAGGTTTAGGTCAAATTAGGATGCGAGAAAGTAGTTGAGGGTTTTTGAGCATATCACTAAGCACATGAAGAAGAGGCTCATTAAGCAACACCTCATCCCTCCTTGATAGTATTGGCTTTTCCTATAGACTCAATGTGATCTTGGATCACTAAAATGTAAAATGAAGAGTCTTGAGCTTGAAGCTTTAGCCAATCCCTTGTCCTTAGCATCTTGAAGGAGTTCCACATCCTTTAGTCCATGCCACTTCATTGTTGAACTTGTCTGAAATATACTAGATAAAAGTGTTACTCCAACAAGAGATATGTTGACATTAATTACCAAAACCACCTAGGGAGCACTTGTGCTTTCAATCTCCCCCTTTTTGGTAATTTATGACAACATACATCAAAGCTTTAGATAAGGATATAAAGAATAGCAAGTAAAGGTTTGGAAAGACATGTAACAAGCATAGGCTCCCCCTACATGTATGCAATCATGTGAAATATAGAATATAGAAGCATGTGAGAGAATAACCATGGCAGAGTAAGCAATGTGTTACATGTATCTTGGCCATATGCATCAGAGCAAAGAATATTAAAGAAAATACCTTCATGCTCATGAGTCCTTCTTGCAAACAGTATGTACATCAGCAAAAATTCCTCATACACATGATTATGATGCATATACTTACCTTGTAGTCTTGAGTTGGCTTAGGATGGAATGAACCTGCACAAACAAGGTTAGATAACACAGGTACATCCACTAACCAGGGCAAACAGAAGAAACCACAAGAATACCAAGACTGGGATGACATCTAGAGAGTGAGTACTAAGTACCACATTGGATTAGACATATCCCCAAGAGTAAAGATATGCAATGAATTTAAATGATTTCTTTCCCTTAGATGTCTTGCTCCCCCTAAATCTAGCATGGGATACTGGGAGAAGATAGGGAACCGAAAATCAGAGCTGAAGAATATGAATGAACAGAGCTAGTGCAAACTAATGCAAATAATCACATATGAACATATCTTTCCCCCAAAAAGACATGTGGCATCTCTCCTCTTGAACACCAAGCATCTGGGATCCTTGATAAATACTTTCTACTTGAGTATTTTCTCCCCCTGTGGAAGTGATATTCTCTGATGTGATCTCTCTCTAAATGATAAATGATAAGCTTTGATGTGATCTCTCTCTCCCCCTTTGACATCAATTTCCAAGAAGGGCTTCTGGAATTTGTCATGAATGGGTTTGATCCTTGAGTCACATCACACAGCATTTATGAAAATGTGATGCTTGTAGAGGACAAGATTCATTGAGTGGAGCTGGAACAGACGAAACACAGAATAAGTGGCAAACTGTTTTTCCTGTGGTGAAATCGGTGGCACCGAGTTGTATGCTTCGATTGTACCGAAGGAATTCGGTTGGACCGAAAATAACTAATCGGTGGAACCGAGTTCATCAGAGTGAAAACTCTTGTCACCTCAGCTCACTAGTCTAGTAGGATCTCATACAGATTGGCAAGGAATTAACTAAATGATATGCAATGAATTGGATGCATAAAATGCAGAGCAAACAAACAGAAAAGAAAGAAATCTAGATGAAGTTTTTTTGAAAGGGGAAACAAATATGCATGAGACAAATGCAAAAACACAGAGACGAACACAAGAGAACTTCATCTAGAGATGGTCGGCGACAAAGTCACCTATGTTAGAGTATATTGACTTAGGAGTCAAGTGAGATCACTTGATCATAGGTCATACTCATCGTTGAAGCTCAAAATGGGGATACCATTTTTCGTTCAAGCATCTTGATGTATTCACATCTTGTCGAGTTGCTTTAGCTCATGTTTGGAGTAAAGCTTCTCTAAGATGGAATAACATACCTTGGTTGGTGGTGTTGATCATGTAGTTGAACTTATGTGAGTTGCTCAAGGTTGATGTGGCTCATCAAGAGTTGGGAGCACCACTTGGAATTTGAGTCCATCTACCTACATGGGTTAGTTCTTGTAAGGAAGAGCACTTGTGTATCCAAAAATGACAATCATGAAGCTCAACATAGAATTTGTCAAAGGATATGATTGAATGGTTCCGTGCTTCCTTGTCTTCAACCACCTTTGTACAGAGACTTGGTGATGTAGAGATTGCTCAAGATGTGAGTTGGTTACAATCTCATTGAATTTGATTCTACCAAGTACCTACATGGGTTAGATAACATGCAAGATGCAAGTATATCCAAGACATAAGATTTTCATCATAAGAGAAATATCAAGGATTAGTCATAAGCTCATGTCTTGCATGTATCCAATGGAGTTTCTACTCCAAGTTTGAAGCATCCATGATGTTCAATTCTCCTCTCAACCTGCAAAACACTTTCTCATCAAGAGGTTTAGTGAATATATCCGCTAATTGCTTTTCGATGCGAACATGCTTAAGATCAATGTCACCCTTAGCAACATGATCTCGAATGAAATGATGACGAACTTCAATATGCTTAGTTCGAGAATGTTGCACAGGATTATGACCAATTTTGATAGCACTTTCATTGTCACAAAGCAATGGAACATGTTTCACATATATCCCATAATCTTTAAGAGTTTGGGTCATCCAAAGTAATTGAGCACAACATGAACCAGCGGCAATGTACTCCGCTTCGGCGGTAGATAAGGATACCGAGTTTTGTTTCTTGGAGGACCAAGACACAAGAGATCTACCAAGAAATTGACAAGTACCCGAAGTGGACTTTCTATTAACCCTGTCTCCGGCATAGTCTGAGTCAGAGTAGCCAACAAGATCGAAAGAGGCCCTCTTAGGATACCAAATGCCAAAATTTGGTGTATGTATTAAGTATCTCACTATCCTTTTCACAGCCTTAAGATGACATTCTTTAGGAGCAGCTTGATATCTTGCACACATGCACACACTTAGCATAATATCAGGACGTGAAGCACATAGGTATAACAATGAACCAATCATAGAGCGATAAACCTTTTGATCAACTGGTTCACCATCTTTGGTCAAATCAAGATGTCCACTAGTAGGCATGGGTGTAGACACACCTTTGCATTCTTGCATATTGAACTTCTTGAATAAGTCCTTAGTGTACTTCCTTTGAGAAACAAAAGTACCTTCCTTAGTTTGCTTGATTTGCAAGCCAAGAAAGAATTTGAGTTCACTCATCATTGACATCTCAAACTTCTCCGACATTAGCTTTCCAAACTTCTCATTGAAATGAGGGTTAGTTGATCCAAATATGATATCATCAACATAAATTTGGCATACAAATAATTCTCCATTAACCCTTTTAGTAAAAAGAGTAGAATCAATTTTCCCAATTTCAAACCCCTTTCCAAGAAGAAACTTAGTCAAGCATTTGTACCAAGCTCTAGGAGCTTATTTAAGACCATAAAGAGCTTTGCGAAGTTTATAGACATGATTTGGTTTCTTAGGGTTGACAAAGCCGGGAGGTTGTTTAACATAAACTTCCTCCTCTATTTCACCTTTTAGAAAAGCACTTTTAATGTCCATTTGGTACAATGTGATATCATGGTGATTAGCATAGGCAAGTAAGATGCGAATAGACTCAAGTCTGGCAACGGGAGCATAAGTCTCACCATAGTCCATACCTTCGACTTGTGTGTAGCCTTGGGCGATGAGACGTGCTTTGTTGCGAACTACTTGTCCATCTTCATCTTGCTTGTTGCGAAACACCCATTTGGTACCGATGATGTTGTGGTTGTTGTTGGGCTTCTCAACCAATGTCCAAACTTGGTTTCTCTCAAAGTTGTGTAGCTCTTCATGCATAGCATTTATCCAATCCGGATCTTCCAATGCTTCTTCGACCTTCATAGGTTCAATGCTAGAGATGAAAGAATAGTTTTCGCAAAAGTTAGCTAAACGAGTTTTAGAGAGAGTGATTCTCCCGGTTTGAATATCATTGTAGATTTGCTCGACGGGATGGTCTTTAGCAATTCTTGCTCGAACTCGTGAAAGCTTTTGCTTGGGTCTTGGTTGAACATCTTCTTCTTCATCATCTTCTTCTTCTTCTTCATTATTGGCGTTGTCGTTCTCTTGTCGTGGTGGAGAAGGAGGTTGTTGACGTTCTTGATGCACTTCCTCATTTTCTTCATCTTGGTGTGTCTCACTTGTGGATGCTTCCGTATCAACTCTTGGTTCACCTTGTCGTCAAGTAGAAGCTTCCACTTGGACAGACGAGGTACTCTCCTTCACCTCCGTTGGACGAACCTTGCCAATAGACAAGTCTTGGATTGCTTCTGAAGGATCTTTGTCTCCTACATCAATTGGCAATTGCTCTACTTGCGAGCCGTTAGATTCATCAAACTTCACATCTACCGTCTCTTCAACCTTTCGGGTGAAATTGTTGTAGACACGGTATGTGTGAGAGTTTGAGCCATAACCTAGTAGGAAACCTTCATGAGACTTAGAAGCAAATTTAGAACGACGATGCTTATCAAGAATGTAGCACTTTGAGCCAAATACTCGAAAGTATCCAACTTGGGGTTTGTTACTAGTGAGGACCTCGTATGTCGTCTTGTCGAGTAGCTTGTGAAGATACAAGCGATTTGTTGCATGACAAACTATCTCAACCGCTTCTGCCCAAAAGTGCTTCGGCGTCTTGTACTCATCAAGCATCATTCTCGCCATTTCGATGAGCGTCCGGTTCTTCCTCTCAACAACTCCATTTTGTTGAGGTGTGTACGTAGCCGAGAACTCGTTTGAAATCCCTTCTTTGTCAAGAAAGGTGTCCACATTTGCGTTCTTGAACTCCATTCTGTTGTCGCTGCGAACCTTCTTGATCTTCACTTCAAACTTATTTTGGGCCTTCCTAGCAAAGTTTTTGAAGATCTTTTGGACCTGCGATTTATCATCGAGAAAGAACACCGACATAAATCTTGAAAAATCATCAACTATAACTAGACCAAAAGAATTTCCACTGAGACTCTTGTAAGAGTTGGGACCAAAAAGATCCATGTGAAGTAGCTCAAGTGGCCTCCTTGTGGTCATGATGTTCTTCACGGGATGCCTTCCTCCAACCTATTTACCTGCTTGACAAGAACTGCAAAGTCTATCCTTATCAAATATGACATCGTTAACACAGAGGATATGATTCCCTTTAATAAGCTTGTCAAGGTTTCTCATGCCAACGTGACCTAGTCGTCTATGCCATAACCAACCTTTTGAGGATTTAGCAATGAAGCAAGTTTTAGGTTGAGCCTTTTTAGTGAAATCAACAATGTATAGATCACCTCTACGTATGCCGGTAAAGACCATTTTATGATTGTCTCGACGAAACACTTGGCAATCTACTTCAGTAAATAGGACATTGAAACCGAAGTCAGCAAGTCTAGATACTGAAAGTAAGTTGTAGCCAAGAGATTCAACGAGCATAACATTCTGAATGGAGCTGTCATGTGATATGGCCACCTTACCGAGGCCAACCACCTTACCCTTTGAGTTGTCACCGAAAGTGACATACTTTCGAGGACTATCATTTTCAGCAAGCTCGCGAAAGATGTCTTTATCTCCGGTCATGTGATCGGTACATCCACTATCAAGAACCCATTCCTTTCCTCCTGCCATATATCCCCGAAGGTTTGCCATAAGACCAAAATGTCTCATTGTATCATCAAGATCAAAGTCATCATGATCATCCTCATCATAGTATCCATGTTCAACATCGTCATGTGGTGGATCAATTCCTATGGAGAGTGATTCATTAGTATGAGTTTGACAATAATCTTGCTTATGAATTCTAGTAGCTTCGGAAATAATATCGCTAATAATTCCAACATTTCCTTTAGCACGCATAAGATTTGTAAGTTCAAATAGACGATCACCAAACATAGGATCATTGGAATTCATCATACTCAAGGCAAAAGACTTATGAAGAATTTCATCAAGATTTTTCAAAGAATAATCAGGAAACCGTTCCTCAAGAAATTTCCATATAGTGTAAGCACACTCAAGAGTAGGCAGTTTTATAATCAAGTTTCTAGGCAAGCCTCTAGTGATAAGATTAACAGTTCTAACATTCCTAATCATGTCAATAGACTCATCAAGGGTAGGATGCATAGGATCAACATAAGGTGCACAAGGACTAGAAATGTACTTGTTCAAATTATATTGATTGAAAATTACAAGCATCTCATTTTTCCACTCATGAAAGTACTCTCTATCAAGAATAGGCACTCTATGTCTAAGACTCCCCAAAGTAGACTCATCCATCTTCCTCCAATGGTGACTAAACCAAAGCAATGGAGACCAAAGCTCTGATACCACTTGTGGGACCTTGAGAAGAGGTGTCTAGAGGGGGGGGATTACACACTAAGTACCAAAGTTGCAGTTTTTAGCAATTTTAAGTTTAAGTGGAGTTTAGGCACAAATTTAACATTCACAACATATAGCAAGCAAGCATGCAAAGAGTATATGACCAGCGGAAAGTAAAGCATGCAACTTGCAAGAATGTAAAGGGAAGGGTTTTGGAGGATTCAAATGCAGTTGGAGACACCGATGTTTTTGGCGTGGTTCCGATAGGTGGTGCTATCGTACATCCATGTTGATGGAGACTTCAACCCACGAAGGGTAACGGTTGCGCGAGTCCACGGAGGGCTCCACCCAAGAAGGGTCCACGAAGAAGCAACCTTTTCTATCCCACCATGGCCGTCGCCCACGAAGGACTTGCCTCACTAGCGGTAGATCTTCACGAAGTAGGCGATCTCCTTGCCCTTACAAACTCCTTGGTTCAACTCCACAATCTTTGTCGGAGGCTCCCAAGTGACACCTAGCCAATCTAGGAGACACCACTCTCCAATAAGTAACAAATGGTGCGTTGATGATGAAGTCCTTGCTCTTGTGCTTCAAATGATAGTCTCCCCAACACTCAACTCTCTCTCATAGGATTTGGATCTAGTGGAAAGAAGATTTGAGTGGAAAGCAACTTGGGGAAGGCTAGAGATCAAGATTCATATGGTAGGAATGGAATATCTTGGCCTCAACACATGAGTAGGTAGTTCTCTCTCAGAACTGGTAAGTTGGAAGTGTAGGTTTGTTCTGATGGCTCTCTCCACGAATGAAGAGGAGGTGGAGGGGTATATATAGCCTCCACACAAAATCTAACCGTTACACACAATTTACCAATCTCGGTGGGACCGAATCAACAAACTCGGTCAGACCGATTTAGTAAACCTAGTGACCGTTAGGATTTTCGGTGGGACCGAAATGCAACTCGGTAGGACCGATATGGTTAGGGTTAGGGCATAACGTAATCTCGGTGAGACCGATTACATAAAATCGGTAAGACCGAGTTTGGTAATTAGCTAACCAGAGAGTTGGTCAGGCAAACTCGGTGGGACCGATTACTCAAACTCGGTGGGACCGATTTTGGTAATAAGTTAACCATAGAGTTTGCATTGTAATCTCGGTAGGACCGGTTGCTCAAACTCGGTAAGACCGATGTTGATAATGGACATACACACAGAGATTACAATCCCATCTCGGTGAGACCGAGATCCCTATCGGTGAGACCGATTTGCCTAGGGTTTGTGGCAGTGGCTATGACATCTGAACTCAGTGGCGCCGGATAGAAAGAATCGGTGTGACCGATTTTGGCTTTAGGTTTAGGTCAAATGAGGATGTGAGAAAGTAGTTGAGGGTTTTTGAGCATATCACTAAGCACATGAAGAAGAGGCTCATTAAGCAACACCTCATCCCTCCTTGATAGTATTGGCTTTTCCTATAGACTCAATGTGATCTGGGATCACTAAAATGTAAAATGAAGAGTCTTGAGCTTGAAGCTTTAGCCAATCCCTTGTCCTTATCATCTTGAAGGAGTTCCACATCCTTTAGTCCATGCCACTTCATTGTTGAACTTGTCTAAAATATACTAGATAAAAGTGTTAGTCCAACAAGAGATATGTTGACATTAATTACCAAAACCACCTACGGAGCACTTGTGCTTTCAACAAGACCAAGGGCAAGATCAACCTCAAGATGGTGATGATCCACCAAATGATGCCCAAGGTCAAGTTATCCCCCTCGAGCAAGTTGAAGATCAAGAGCAAGCTCAAGATTTTGAACAAGTTCAAGACGGCGCTCAAGATAAACAAGTTAATCCTCCTACTTCCACATCCGAGGAGGAATTAGAGCGTCGTGCTGCGAAGATTGCTTCCAAGCTCACCACCAAAGGCCATCTCATGGAAAATGTGGTTGGAAGTCTAAGAAAGGGGGTAAGCACTCGTAGACAATTAGCAAACTATTGTGAACATCACGCATTTGTCTCTTGTGTTGAACCCCAAAAGGTCTATGAGGCGCTCGAAGATTCAGATTGGCTCAATGCCATGCATGAAGAACTCAACAACTTTGAGTACAACAAGGTGTGGAGATGGTGCCAAGGCCGTCGGGG
The DNA here is from genome assembly GCF_018294505.1 of Triticum aestivum. Lineage (NCBI taxonomy): Eukaryota > Viridiplantae > Streptophyta > Magnoliopsida > Poales > Poaceae > Triticum > Triticum aestivum. The sequence goes on along the minus strand of NC_057798.1, from coordinate 717,107,624 downwards.
AACCACAACGTCATTGGAACCAAGTGGATTTTCAAGAACAAGCAATATGCTCATGGGAACATCATTCGCAACAAGGCAAGATTGGTAGCACAAGGCTACTCCCAAGTCGAGGGTATCGACTACGGTGAAAGGTTTGCTCCCTTTGCTCGCCTTGAATCCATTCGTTTGTTGATTGCTTATGCTTCCCATCACAACTTTAAGTTACAATAAATGGATTTGAAGAGTGCTTTTCTTAATGGTCCTATTAATGAGTTGGTTTATGTCAAGCAACCCCCCGGGTTCGAGGATCCCTACTTCCCGGATCATGTGTATCAACTCGATAAGGCACTCTATGGCCTTAAGCAAGCCCCACGTGCGTGGTATGAGCACCTTACCGAGTTGCTACAAGATCGCGGATTTGAGGTTGGGCAAATCGATCCCACTCTTTTTACTAAGAATGTCAAAGGGGAGTTGTTTGTATGCAACTATATGTTGATGATATTATCTTTGGTTCCCCTAACAAAGCTTTCAATGAGGAATTTGCCGCTCTCATAACCTCTAAGTTCAAGATGTCTTCGATGGGAGAGTTGAAGTTCTTTCTCGGGTTCGATATCAAGCAAAGAAGAGAAGGAACCTTCATCAACCAAGCCAAATACACTCAAGACATGCTAAAGAGATTCAAGCTAAGTGATGTCAAGCCGGCCACTACTCCAATGCCCACCAAGTGCCAACTTGACATTGATCCCAATGGTAAAGTAGTGGATCAAAATGTATATCGCTCCATGATTGGCTCCTTGCTTTACCTTTGTGCATCTAGACCGGATATCATGTTGAGTGTGGGAATGTGTGCACGGTTTCAAGCCGCACCGAAGGAAAGCCACCTTGTGGAGGTCAAGCGAATCTTTCGATATTTGGCTCATACCCCAAACTTTGGCTTATGGTACCCAAGAGGAGCAGACTTGAAGCTTGAAGGTTATACGGATTCCGATTGGGCGGGAGACAAAGTGGATAGGAAGTCCACTTCCGGAGGGTGCCAATTTCTTGGTTGCTCTTTGGTGAGTTGGTCTTCCAAGAAGCAAATTTGTGTGTCTCTCTCATCCACCAAAGCGGAATATGTGGCGGCCGGTAGTTGTTGTGCACAACTCCTATGGATGAGGCAAACTTTAAAGGAGTACGGTGTCAGTTGTGACAAAGTGCCTCTTTGGTGTGACAATGAAAGTGCCATCAAGATTTCTCTCAACCCAGTGCAACACTTCAAGAGAAGCACATTGAGATTCAGTATCACTTCATCCGGGATCATATTAGGCGAGGGGAGATCGAGCTCATGTATGTTAACACTCATGATAACCTTGCAGATATTTTCATGAAGCCCTTGGATGAAGCAAGATTTCGCGAGTTAAGGCATGAGCTAAATATCATTGATTCGAGAAATGTGACTTGAGCCCTTGCACCCCATCTCACTCAACTTGTTGTCTAGTTTAGGTGTAGGCATGGACATAGGGGGAGTGTTGTTCTCTCAATGAACTCTACCTCCCCCCATTATGCATAAATTGATCAACTCTTTCACTTTAGCCATTATTGATGGTACCTGTGCTTCAAAGATGAGTTTTGGTCATGGACCCAAGGATAATTCTTGGCGGTGCCATACCAATTGACTCAAACATAGGTGGCTCTGGCCACCGCCCTCCCCTTGGAGAAGTTGTGTCTCGTAGTTGGTCTTCGTTGTCGTGTGGCTTCCTCTTCTCCTTGTCGTGTTTGGGTCGTCGTTTGTGTTCGCCTCTTAGTTGGTCGGTGTTTTTTCGGAGGTTGTTTTGCTTTTTCTCCCCTTCTCTAGTGCGTTCTTGCACTTTCTTGGTTTACGGTACTACCGTGGTGAGCCACGGTACTACCGCAGGAGCTGGTGGCTCTATGTTTAATGCGTGGCCCTCTAGGGGCACGGTACTACCGCTACCTCCGCGGCAGTAATTTTTTACTGCCGCTGAAAAGAGCGGTACTGCCGCTGAAGCATATGATCCTCTCTCATAATAATTTTCAGTAGCATCATGAATGAATTCAACAATATAACAAGCACCTAAATCATTGTTTCCATGATCTACTAGCATAGAAAATTTACTGCTCTCCACATAAGCAATTTTCTTCTCATGAACAGTAGTGGGAGCAAACTCAACAAAATAGTTATCATGTGAGGCATAATCCAATTGAAAACTAAAATCATGATGACAAGTTTCATGGTTATCATTATTCTTAATAGCATACAAGTCATCACAATAATCATCATAGATAGCAACTTTCTCATAATCAATTGGAACCTCTTCCGAAATAGTGGAATCATCACTAAATAAAGTTGACACTCTTCCAAATCCACTTTCATATTCATCACAATAAGATTCAACATCCTCCAAAATAGTGGGATCAATACTACCTAAAGTTGACACTCTTCCAAACCCACTTTCATCAATATAATCATCATAAATAGGAGGCATGCTTTCATCATAAAAAATACTCTCATCAAAACTTGGGGGACAAAAAATATCATATTCATCAAACATAGCATCCCCAAGCTTGTGGCTTAGCATATCATTAGCATCATGGGTATTCAAAGAATTCATACTAAAAACATTGCAATCATGCTCATCATACGATGATTTAGTGCCAAACATTTTATAAATTTCTTCTTCTAGCACTTGAGCACAATTTTCCTTACCATCATTCGCACGAAAGATATTAAAAAGATGAAGCGTATGAGACAAACTCAATTCCATTTTTTGTAGTTTTCTTTTATAGACTAAACTAGTGATAAAACAAGAAACAAAATGATTCGATTGCAAGATCTAAAGATATACCTTCAAGCACTCACCTCCCCGGCAACGGCGCCAGAAAAGAGCTTGATGTCTACTACACAACCTTCTTCTTGTAGACGTTGTTGGGCCTGCAAGTGCACAGGTTTGTAGGACAGTAGAAAATTTCCCTCAAGTGGATGACCTAAGGTTTATCAATCCGTAGGAGGCGTAGGGTGAAGATGGTCTCTCTCAAACAACCCTGCAACCAAATAACAAAGAGTCTCTTGTGTCCTCAACACACCCAATACAATGGTAAATTGTATAGGTGCACTAGTTCCGCGAAGAGATGGTGATACAAGTGCAATATGGATGGTAGAAAGGTATTTGTAATATGAAATTATAAAAACAGCAAGGTAACTAATGATAAAAGTCAGCGTAAATGGTATTGCAATGGTAGGAAACAAGGCATACGGTTCATACTTTCACTAGTGCAAGGTCTCTCAACAATAATAACATAGATAGATCATATAACAATCCTTCAACATGCAACAAAGAGTCACTCCAAAGCCACTAATAGCGGAGAACAAACGAAGAGATTATGGTAGGGTACGAAACCACCTCAAAGTTATTCTTACGGATCAATCTGTTCAAGAGTTCGTACTAGAATAACACCTTAAGACACAAATCAACCAAAATCCTAATGTCACCTAGATACTCCATTGTCACCTCAAGTATCCGTGGGCATGATTTTACGATACGCATCACACAATCTCAGATTCATCTATTCAACCAACACAAAGTACTTCAAAGAGTGCCCCAAAGTTTCTACCGGAGTGTCAAGAACGTGTGCCAACCCCTATGCATAGGTTCATGGGCGGAACCCGCAAGTTGGTCACCAAAACATACATCAAGTGGCACATGATATCCCATTGTCACCACAGATAAGCACGACAAGACATACATCAAGTGTTCTCATAAAGACTCAATCCGATAAGATAACTTCAAAGGGAAAACTCAATTCATCAAAAGAGAGTAGAGGGGGAGAAACATCATAAGATCCAACTACAATAGCAAAGCTCGGGATACATCAAGATCGTGCCATAGAGGGTACACGAGAGAGAACACGAGAGAGAGGTCAAACACATAGCTACTGGTACATACCCTCAGCCTCGAGGGTGAACTACTCCCTCCTCGTCATGGATAGCGCCGGGATGATGAAGATGGCCACTGGTGAAGGATCCCCCCTCCGGCAGGGTGTCGGGAAGGGCTCCCGAGAGGTTTCTGGTGGCTACAGAGGCTTGCGGCGGCGGAACTCCCGATCTATCTTGATTTTTATGTTTTAGGGTACGAAGGAATATATAGGCGAAAAAGTCGGTCGGGAGGTGCTCGAGGGGCCCACGAGACAAGGTGGCGCACCCAGTAGGGGGGGGCTATCTCCTGGCCTCCTCGAGGATCTTCTGACGTAAACTCCAAGTATCCAGGATGATATTCTTCCCAAAAATAACGCTGCCAAAAGTTTCATTCTGTTTGGACTCCGTTTGATATTCCTTTTCTTTGAAATACTGAAACAGGCAATAAAACAGAAATATGGGCTGGGCCTCCGGTTAATAGGTTAGTCCCAAAAGTAATATAAAAGTGTATAATAAATCCCATAATCATTCAAAATAGATAATATAATAGCATGAATGCTTCATAAATTATAGATACATTGCAGACATATCAGCATCCCCAAGCTTAATTCCTGCTCATCCTCGAGTAGGTAAATTATAAAAGAAAGAATTTATGAAGTGTGAATGCTAGAGGTGCACAAGTTTGATCAATGATAATTTCAATCACCTTTACTAGCATCAATATATGTCATAACAGTAGTTCATCTCATAAAACTATTCATAATCAAGTAACAAGCTATTCACATGTTAAAGCATAGGCCATAAAATTTCTTGAAAACTAGCAAACTTCATTCTTAGTCATCAAACAACTGCAATTCATCCTATTTTCAAGAAGGATCTATGTCAGAGCTTTGATTTAGCAAACTTGACATACTCAACTATCATATAGTCTTCTACAATTGCTAACACTCACGCAATACTTGTGGTTATGAAGTTTTAATCAGACACAAAGAAAGATAGGGGCTTAAAATGTTGCCTCCAAACGTATTCACCTTTGGGTGATGTCAACAATAATAGTTCATGCTAACGTACATCCAATTGGATATATATATCAGGATCACCCTAACACAAAGTTCTTGCCAAAGGATAAAATGAAAAAGGGAAAGGTAAAGATCACCTTGACTCTTGCATAAAGTAAAAGACATAAAGTAAAAGATAGGGCCTTCGTAGAGGGAAGCAGAGGTTGTCATGCGCTTTTAGGGTTGGATACACAAAATCTTAATGCGAAAGAACGCCACTTTATATTGCCCCTTGTATATGGACCTTCATTATGCAGTCCGTCGCTTTTATTGCTTCCATAACAAGATCGTAGAAAGATTATTTTCTCCGCCCTAATAAGTCATGCATATTTAGAGAGCAATTTTTATTGCTTGCACCGATGACAACTTACTTTAAGGATCTTACTCAACCCATAGGTAGGTATGGTGGACTCTCATGGCAAAACTGGGTTTAAGGATATTTGGAAGCACAAGTAGTATCTCTACTTGGTGCTAGGAATTTGGCTAGCATGAGGGGGAAAGTCAAGCTCAACATGTTTGAATGATCCATGACAATATACTTTAACTGAGATGCTAGAAAACATAACCAACATTGTCTTCCTTGTCCAACATCAAATCTTTAGCATGTCATACTTAATGAGTGCTCACAATTATAAAAGATGTCTATAATAGTATATTTATATGTGAAATCTCTCTTCCTTCAATATTCTTTCATGAATTGTTCAAATGACCAATACAATGCTTGCTAACCGTCTTGAAATTTACAACCTCTACTTCTTAGATGTGAAGCCATTACTCCCCATGGGATAAGCAAATGAAACATATATATTTTCAGATTCATGACATTCAACTTATTCAACCAATTACTCATAGGATATAAGTGAAGCACACGAGTAAATGAAAAAATACTCAAAAAGATATAAGTGAAGATCAATGAGTAGCTAAATAATTGTGTAGCTATATGAAGACTCTCTCTCATTTAAGAATTTCAGATCTTGGTATTATATTCAAACAGCAAACAAAGAAAAACAAAATTACATTGCAAGAATAGCACAACTCATGTGAAGAAGCAAAAACTTAGGCTCTACCGATACTAACCGATAGTTGCTGAAGAAGAAAGGTGGGATGCCTATCGGGGCATCCCCAAGCTTGGATGCTTGAGACTTCTTGAAATATTATCTTGGGGTGCCTTGGGAATCCCCAAGCTTGAGCTTTTGTGTTTCCTTAATTCCTCTCATATCATGGTTTCTCTTTTTATCAAAAGCTTCATTCACAACAAACTCAACAAGAACTCGTGAGATAGGTTAGTATAAACCAATGCAAAACCTTATCATTTTCTACTGTAACAAATCACTAAGATTATTATTCAACATTGAATACTAAATATCTCTGCATATTTAATACTCCTATCCTCAAATATAATCATTAAACAAGCAAACATATGCAGACAATGCAAACATAACAGCAATCTGCCAAAACAGTATAGTCGGTAAAGAATGCATGATTCATCATACTTCCCTGACTCCAAAAATTATGAAATAAAATTCCCACTGTAATGAATTTATCAGTGCTCATTATTCAAAAAGATTCAACATTATATCACTCTCTGAATTTTCTAGGGAATTTTTGCAACAGCAGTAAACTTTCTGTTTTGAAACAGCAACATGTATACATGCAAAATAAGCATGGTAAAGGCTATCCTTGAAATTTTTATTGAAAATGTAAATGAAAAACATTATTCTAAATAACAGAAAGCAAATACTAACAAAATAAAAGGACGCTCCAAGCAAAACACATATCATGTGGAGAATAAAAATATAGCTCCAAGTAAAGTTACCAATGAACGAAGACGAAAGAGGGGATGCCTTCCGGGGCATCCCCAAGCTTAGGCTCTTGGTTGTCCTTGAATATTACCTTGGGGTGCCTTGTGCATCCCCAATCTTAGATGCTTTCCACTCCTTATTCCATAGTCCATCGAACTCTTACCCAAAACTTGAAAACTTCACAACACGAAACTCAAAATAAAACTCGTAAGCTCCGTTAGTATATGAAAACAAACCACCACTTTAAGGTAATGTAATGAACTCATTATTTATCCATATTGGTGTAATATCTACTGTATTCCAACTTCTATATGGTTCATACCCTTACATACTAGTCATAGATTCATCAAAATAAGCAAACAACACAATGAAAACAGAATCTGTCAAAAACAGAACAGTCTTTAGCAATCTGTATCAAACATATACTTATAGAACCCCAAAACTTATGAATTAAATTTATGGACCTGAGGAATTTGTCTATTAATTATCTGCAAAAAGAATCAACCTAAAATCACTCTTCTGTAAAAAAATGGCAGCTAATCTCGTCAGCACTAAAGTTTCTGTTTTTTACAGCAAGATCATAAAGACTTCACCCAAGTCTTCCCAAAGGTTCTACTTGGCACTTTATTGAAACAAAAAGCTACAAAACATGATTACTACAGTAGCATAATCATGTGAACACACAAAAACAGTAGGGATAAATATTGAGTTGTTTCCCAACAAGCGCTTTTCTTTAATGCCTTTCTAGCTAGGCATGATGATGGCAATGATGCTCACATAAAAGATAAGAATTGAAACATAAAGAGAGCATCATGAAGAATATGACTAGCACATTTAAGTCTAACCCACTTCCTATGCATAGGGATTTTGTGAGAAAACAACTTAGGGGAACAATAATCAATTAGCATAGGAAGGTAAAACAAGCATAGCTTCAAAATTTTAAGCACATAGAGAGGAAACTTAATATTATTGCAATATGTAGAAGCATATGATCCTCTCTCATAATAATTTTCAGTAGCATCATGAATGAATTCAACAATATAACCAGAAACTAAATCATTCCTTCCATGATCTACTAGCATAGAAAATTTACTACTCTCCACATAAGCAAATTTCTTCTCATGAATAGTAGTGGGAGCAAACTCAACAAAATAATTATCATGTGAGGCATAATCCAATTGAAAACTAAAATCATGATGACAAGTTTCATGGTTATCATTATTCTTAATAGCATACAAGTCATCACAATAATCATCATAGATAGCAACGTTCTCATAATCAATTGGAACCTCTTCCGAAATAGTGGAATCATCACTAAATAAAGTTGACACTATTCCAAATCCACTTTCATATTCATCAAAATAAGATTCAACATCCTCCAAAATAGTGGGATCAATACTACCTAAAGTTGACACTCTTCCAAACCCACTTTCATCAATATAATCATCATAAATAGGAGGCATGCTTTCATCATAAAAAGTACTCTCATCAAAACTTGGGGGACAAAAAATATCATATTCATCAAACATAGCATCCCGAAGCTTGTGGCTTAGCATATCATTAGCATCACGGGTATTCAAAGAATTCATACTAAAAACATTGCAATCATGCTTATCATACAAAGATTTAGTGCCAAACATTTTATAGATTTCTTCTTCTGGCACTTGAGCACAATTTTCCTTACCATCATTCTCACAAAAGATATTAAAAAGATGAAGTGTATGAGACAAACTCAATTCCATTTTTTGTAGTTTTATTTTATAGACTAAACTAGTGATAAACAAGAAACAAAAAGATTTGATTGCAAGATCTAAAGATATAACTTCAAGCACTCACCTCCCCGGCAACGGCGCCAGAAAAGAGCTTGATGTCTACTACACAACCTTCTTCTTGTAGACATTGTTGGGCCTGCAAGTGCACAGGTTTGTAGGACAGTAGCAAATTTCCCTCAAGTGGATGACCTAAGGTTTATCAATCCGTAGGAGGCGTAGGATGAAGATAGTCTCTCTCAAACAACCCTGCAACCAAATAACAAAGAATCTCTTGTGTCCCCAATACACCCAATACAATGGTAAATTGTATAGGTGCACTAGTTCGGCGAAGAGATGGTGATACAAGTGCAATATGGATGGTAGATAAAGGTATTTGTAATCTGAAATTATAAAAACAGCAAGGTAACTAATGATAAAAGTGAGCTTAGACGGTATTGCAATGGTAGGAAACAAGGCATAGGGTTCATACTTTCACTAGTGCAAGTTCTCTCAACAATAATAACATAGATAGATCATATAAAAATCCCTCAACATGCAACAAAGAGTCACTCTAAAGCCAGTAATAGCGGAGAACAAACAAAGAGATTATGGTAGGGTACGAAACCACCTCAAAGTTATTCTTTTGGATCAATCTATTCAAGAGTTCATACTAGAATAACACCTTAAGACACAAATCAACCAAAACCCTAATGTCACCTAGATACTCCATTGTCACCTCAAGTATCTGTGGGCATGATTATACGATATGCATCACACAATCTTAGATTCATCTATTCAACCAACACAAAGTACTTCAAAGAGTTCCCCAAAGTTTCTACCGGAGAGTCAAGAATGTGTGCCAAGCCCTATGCATAGGTTCATGGGCGGAACTGCAAGTTGGTCACCAAAACATACATCAAGTGGCACATGATATCCCACTGTCACCACAGATAAGCACGGTAAGACATACATCAAGTGTTCTCATAAAGACTCAATCCGATAAGATAACTTCAAAGGGAAAACTCAATTCATCACAAGAGAGTAGAGGGGGAGAAACATCATAAGATCCAACTACAATAGCAAAGCTCAAGATACATCAAGATCATGCCATAGAGGGAACACGAGAGAGAACACGAGAGAGAGATCAAACACATAGCTACTGGTACATACCCTCAGCCTCGAGGGTGAACTACTCCCTTCTCGTCATGGATAGCGCCGGGACGATGAAGATGGCCACCGGTGAAGGATCCCCTCTCCGGCAAGGTGCCGGGAATGGCTCCCGAGAGGTTTCTGGTGGCTACAGAGGCTGGCGGTGGCGGAACTCCCGATCTATCTTGATTTTTGATGGTTTTAGGGTACGAGGGAATATATAGGCGAAAGAAGTCTGTCGGGAGGTGCTCGAGGGGCCCACAAGATAGGGGGGCGCGCCCAGTAGGGGGGGGGCTATCTCCTGGCCTCCTCGAGGATCTTCTGACATAAACTCCAAGTCTCCAGGATGATATTCTTCCCAAAAATAATGCTACCGAAGGTTTCATTCCGTTTGGATTCCGTTTGATATTCCTTTTCTTCGAAATACTGAAACAGGCAATAAAACAGCAATATGGGCTGGGCCTCCGGTTAATAGGTTAGTCCCAAAAGTAATATAAAAGTGTATAATAAAGCCCATAATCATTCAAAACAGATAATCCAATAGCATGAATGCTTCATAAATTATAGATACATTGGAGACATATCATAACCCGGTCCCTCCTGGCGGCTCATACCTGATAGTTATATCCCCAACATTAGGCCCCAGATTGATTTGAACTGGTTCATGTCAATCTTTGACACTTAAGAAAAATCGTGTGCTCCTTGCTTATGAGATTTCTGTAACCCACCATGACATCATCCTTTGAATTTGTGGTAACCCGCCAGGACGTCACCTGTCATAAATGAATTTGTCCAACGCATCCCAACGGATCTCTGTCTTAATGACCATCCGAAAACCGAGGCGCTTTTGTAGCTGGATAACTATGTTTTTTTTCTTGTTTTTTGGCCTCCTCGTTTTTCATGCCCATTTAGCAGGGTTTTCCTTATAAATAGACCCGATTAGGTCTCCTCTTCTTCTCCATTCACATCGTCTTCCTATCGCCCCCATCTGCCACTGGAGCTCCACTGCCATCGCCACTGCGTTCCTCGCCCTCGTTGAGCTCGGCCGCTGCATCAACCTAACCCTGACCAGAGAACGACAGCGCTCCTCCTCCGCAGATCCTCTGCAGTAAGTGCTTCCCTTTCCGCGTCATGGATCTGCACTAGGGCTAGTTCATGTTCTTCTGTACGGGCGTAGTTCATCGGTGTTCTTCGTGTTTTTCCTTGCCATGACTTCGCCTAATCTAAAGAACCCCATAGATCTGATGCGGTCAGTATTTCACTTCCATTTTGATTATCAATAGATCTCCTTTCTCTGTAAGAGAAATTCATCATAGCTTATGAACTTCTCTGCACCCTGCTATTAGGTCTAGTAATTTTTCTTTTCGGAACCTTTATTTGATCCAAAATAACTGCCGCCCACTGTGAAACTTGTTTGTACAACACTTCGGCAAAATCCATACTCTGTTAGATTTATTCAGTCACGGTGACTCTGATCACCGACTTATAACGAAGTAATTCTCAATTAATCCTTTGGACCACCTCTGTTGCCAGAAACATGCTGACGGCTTATAAAACCTATGGCGGCTTAAATAACTAGGATATAATTACCCTTATACCATTAGGCCCCTTCATAAGTCGCCATATTGTTATTCACAGTAAGACTGTTATCCTGCCCGGCTTAAATTTGAACCGGGCCTTATTGTTTTCTCTTTAGGCTTTCAAATAGAATGGCGCCCAAGGCAGCCACCTCTTGCAACTGGGTGAAATCCATTGTCACTGACAGCACTTTGAATGATTTCGTGACAACCGGCTATCCGCCAAAGAAAGAAATCATGCATTATCATGCTCCTAACCCGAACGAAGAAGTACCTCAACCCAAGGAAGGGGAGGTCATTTTTTTCACAGATCATATGAACCGGGCTTTTACTCCTCCTGGTTCAAAGTTCTTCAGAGACGTGCTGAAGTTTTTCGACCTTCACCCACAAGACATTGGACCCAATTCTGTGTCTAATATATGAAACTTCCAAGTGTTCCGCAAAGTCTATCTTGGTGAGAGCCCAATTTACTGCTCTTCAGAGAACTGTTTTACTTGAACCGCCAGACGGAGTGCGCCAGTGGCCAAAGCTTGGAACTTGGTGGAGTTTCAATCCAGCGCCGCAGAGATGTAATTTTTCCCTATGCTAACCCACCAAGCCATTGGAACATGACATGGTTCTATTGCCAAGACACTTCTCCGGCTGACGAGAACCCTCTGCCCGGCTTTCGCGCCCTCTGTCTTGACACCAATCACCCTCTGCCTGACAAGATTAGTGCCGCGGAGCGCAAGTCCCTTGCTCCCACCATGGCCAAGATCAAAGCTCTGCTGGGGAATGGGCTGACTGGTATTGACCTGGTTCGTGTATGGCTTGCCTGGCGAGTTATTCCATTGAGCCGCCGCCCCGCATTAATGTGCGAATACACTGGCGCCAAGAAAGATCCTCTGCGCCATAGCCCTGTCGACTTACCCACTCATGTTGTTGATGACATGACCAAATCTCTCCTCAACGAGAGTCTGGCAGATTGTGGCAGAGTGGGTTTGGCCCCTTTCTGCAAAGATAACCCGGCTCCAAAGGTAACCCGGCTCCAAAGAGAGCAATGAAGGAGAAGAAAGCCGCCATAAAAGAAGTTGTAAGAAAGAGGGGCAAGAAAGCCTCCGCTTATGAAATGCTTTGACTATCGGACTCTTCTGAGTCGGAGGTAGCCCTTGACTCTCTTGGCTTATTTCTTTAATCACCTTATTGACACTGATCACCAACAGGAGGACACTGGGACAAGCCGGAGCAAGGCTGATGAGGTAACTATCGTTTCCTCCGACTCCAAGCCTTTGCCAAGACAGAAACTCCACAGGGTGACCCGGAAAGTAAGATTTTCTCATCCTCTAGCTCATCACAATCCTCAATTTCTTTTGAAGCAATGAATTCATGAAAAACGGAGGCAGACTCGGACTAGCAAAGACGTGGAACTATCCTCCGGCTTACCAAATACTCCAAGGAAATGCCGAAATGAGGTTACTCCTACTTTCACTAAGTTTTACCCCTTGGCGGGTCACTTTCGTCAACCACTTAATCCCTCTGACTCGGATTATCAGGATACTTCCCCTTCCTCCGGCGAGTCATTGCAATCCAATCTGCCAGCCTTCAAAACAGCTCCAGGGTATATTAACCAGCTCATCTTGTATTTATTGAATATCTCTTGCACCTGTGCTAATCTTTTATTCTTGAACAGTGGTCAAGCTAAACCCAGAAAAAGGGTTAGAAAGAACAAGTTAACTGATGATAGAGTTGCAACTGAACCGAGTCTTGAGAGGGTCGTGCCAGAATCAACCACTCATGAGCCGCCGCCTGAACCAGCTCAGGACTTAACTCCTCCTGCCACCGACCTACCCACTGATCAAGATGCTGATGAATCAGAGAATCCAGAGGCTCCTAGCCCAGTCCGGACAGATGATCCTTCCACCGCTGATGTGGAAATTACCAGAACCAGCTATACTGAGCCGGGAAGGCCAACTGTACTGGCCAAATGCTCCGCCAAGGGAGAACTTCTTGATCAACGCTGGGTCAAGACGGATGTCACCAATTATGCTCATATGAGTATTGGAGATATCTTCTCTGGCTATATGAGCAAAGTACATAGTAGCCGGAACCTCGAGATCGACATGGTGAAGCAGATGCACCACAAGTTCGAGGTATAACTCATCCTCTCTTGTTCATTATCCTTTAGCACATTAATCCCCTAAGTCTGCTGCTTATGATACTTATGCTGTAGACTTAGAAACAAACTCAGCAACCATAATGAAAATGCAAAAATTCCGGCTTACCATGCAGTCCCCAAGGGGCGGCTTAACCAATATGGTTGAACCGGGTCTATATAAAGAAACTTTGATGTTTCTGTGAAGCGCATTACACATTAGCCCCCAAGTGCCAAATGTTATTGCTTGCAAAACGCTTGGGACTTACTCTTATGAACCGCCATAGAAAACTTCTTAGGGACATTAGCCCCCAAGTGCCAAGTGTTGTTGCTTGCAAAACGCTTGGGACTTGTAATATTGCATAAACAGTTTGCCTGACTTGAACTTTTGCACTTGTCTAGGCTGCCACAAGCCAACTTGAGTCAGAGGTGACTAACTTGAAGAGCCGCCTTAATGTCCAAGAATCAGAACTTGAAAAGGCCAACACCAAGTTCGAATTCAGTGTTTCTGAACAAGAAAAACTAAAGAAAGAATTTGAAGTTGAAAGGAAAGCCTGGGCAGATGAAAAGGCCGCTCTAATAAGTCGAGCTGGGAAAGTAGAAGCGGCTCTAGAAGACATCACGGGTGAATTATCCGGCTTAAAGCGCCATATTTCCCAAATGGTCGTAGCCATCTTTGGTAAGTCGCCTTATCGTTGTGTAAAGTCTATGCCGTGTAGTAGATCATATGCCTGGAATTTAACTCTCCTGATTATGCTTATACAGACCCCAAGAGCTCAAACTTAAACCAGAATATGCTGACCAAACTGAAGGCAGTGTACACCTTGGTGGAGCAATTGTACACCGGGTCTCAACGTACCCTTGCTTCAGTGGCTTTGTATAAAGAAGTGCCAACCCTCCTAGCACATGTCTTGAGGAAGCTTTCAATTCTTCCGCAACGGATCAATGAACTGAGACGGTCAGCAGCAAGAGCCGGTGCAATAAATGCTTTAAGCCAGACTAAAGCCTGGCTACCGGAACTAGACCTGGCGGATATTGCCATTGGTTATCCAAGCCTGAAGGAGGACGGCACGCCATTTGAAGATGCAGATTTTCTCGCCTGTGTCAAAGAGATACGCCCTGTGGCGACTCTGATAGCAAGTGAAGTAGACCTTACCAAGTACCAGGCGGGCTATGATGAAGAGAATCGAAGAATTCCAATGCCTCAATACGACGTGAGCAATCTGATTCCTCCCCCTCGTAAGCATACCTTTGCTCCTGAAGTTGACCCGGCCGGTCTTGTTGATGATGAAGCCAAATTTGAAGCTTTGAACAACATTGACTGGTCATCATCAACCTTCCAGGAAAAGGAGCAGGGCGAAGACGTGGAGAGGGCTAACCCGGATGCTTCCTGGCAATCCTGAAGGTGAACCTGTCATGGCGGCTCATACCTGGGGTGAAAAAGAACAATGTGAAATATTTGGACTCGATGAGTCCAGTAATAGGATAGAGATGACTTTGTTATGGCCGTGCCATCGTGCACATTTTGACTCTTAACGTTATTAAGCCGCCGCGATATGTCTATCCGTTGTGACTTATCATCTGCTGACCATATGCTTGATCAGTTTACGAAAGTTCTCCTGCAACAGACTTATGCCTAATACTTCTTGAATTTGCACCACCGGGTCATATGACCTGGTCAATAAGTGTGATAACTCAATATTTCAGTTAATACTGAGCCGGGTTACAGTAAGAAAAAAAAGCTGTAAACTTCAGGAAAAATCTCAAGTTAAACAAAAGAGGGGGTTTCCAAAGTAACTTAAATCAAGGAAGAAGTAAAAAATGACAAGGCTACTGATTCGAATACGATCAGTGAACCGTTCCAAAGGGGTTGAAGCTAGGATTCGAATACGATCATGTAGCCCCCAATGGCTTTGGCATTGCACCGATCAATAGGGTACCGACAGCTGTGTTCTCTTTGGTTCGAATACGACCTATGTTTGAACGGGAAGCCCCCTAATGACCTTGAGAGTTTTTTAATGACTCTGATTCGAATACGATCAAAGTCGGTTCCCAAAGGGGTTAAGCTATGATTCGAATACGATCAGGAAGCCCCCAAGTGAGCTCGGCAGTGTGCCAATCAAAAGGGTATTGACAACTATGTTCTCTTTGGTTCGAATACGACCGATGTTTGAACAGGAAGCCCCCTAGTGATCATAATTTTTAACGGCTAGATTAGAATACGATCATAAGCCGGATCAAACGGGTTAAGTTTGATCAAACATGATCAGCCCCCAAGTGATCATATAAAAGAGATAATAAAAATGACAATGACAAATTTACCTTAGTGTGAGGGAAAATAATGACAGAGGTCCTTCTTTATTATTTATCATAATATATACACTGGCAAAATATGTACATCAGGGGAGCCTGTGGCTCAAGTGTAGTAGGGCCGAAGATGAGCAATATTCCACGGCCTCCGGGTCTCCTCCTCCGACTTACGTGGGTCTTTGTGCTCTCGAACATCGATAAGGTAATATGACCCGTTATTCAAGTTCTTGCTAACCACAAAGGGTCCTTCCCAAGGTGGTGATAACTTGTGTGCATCAGTTTGATCCTGGATGAGGCGGAGCACCAAATCACCTTCCTGAAAGGTTCTAGACTTAACATGGCGGCTGTGATATCGGCGCAACTCTTACTAGTAAATCACCGAGCGATCTGCTGCCAAGTCTCTCTGCTCATCTAATAGGTCGAGATCGTTCTGACGCGCCTGTTCATTGTCTGCTTCAACATAAGCCGCCACACGAGGCGAGTCATGCCGGATGTTAGAAGGGAGAACCGCCTCGGCTCCATAGACCATGAAGAAAGGTGTATAACCTGTAGATCTGTTAGGAGTAGTGTTGATGCTCCATAACACGAAGGGTAACTCCTCAACCCAACACCCCGGCGTTCACTGTAGTGGGACCAAGAGCCGGGGTTTGATGCCTTTCAAGATCTCCTGATTGACTCTCTCGGCTTGACCATTGGACTGAGGGTGAGCCACTGATGAAACATCAAGCCGGATATGCTCACGCTGACAGAACTCCTCCATGGCGCCTTTAGACAGATTGGTGCCATTGTTTGTTATGATGTTGTGTGGAAAGCCAAAACGGAATATCACCTTCTTCATAAATTGAACTGCCGTGGCTGCATCACACTTACTGACAGGCTCCGCCTCAACCCACTTTGTGAACATATCAACCGCCACCAAGAGGTGAGTCTTTTTATCCTTGGACCTTTTGAAAGGCCCCACCATATCAAGCCCCCAGACTGCAAATGGCCAAGTAATTGGAATCATCCTCAATTCTTGAGCCGGCACATGAGCCTGTCTTGAGAACTTCTGGCAACCATCACATTTACTGACCAGATCCTCCGCATCAGCATGAGCCGTTAGCCAATAAAACCCATGACAAAAGGCCTTGGCCACAAGGGATTTTGACCCGGTGTGATGACCTCAATCCCCTTCATGGATCTCACGTAGAATTTCTTGGCCTTCTTCAGGGGAGACGCAACGCTGAAAAGCCCCTGTAACACTGCAATGATGCAACTCGCCATTGACAATTGTCATTGACTTAGACCGCCGGGTTATCTGCCTGGCCAACGTCTCGTCCTCAGGTAACTCGCCCCGAGTCATATACGCCAGGTATGGCAGCGTCCAGTGTGGAATGACACGGAGAGCCGCCACCAACTGTGATTCCGGGTCAGGAATCGCCAAGTCCTCCTCTGTAGATAACGTAACAGAAGGGTTATGCAAAACGTCCAAAAAGGTGTTAGGTGGCACCGGTTTACGCTGAGAGCCCAGCCGGCTTAAAGCATAAGCCGCCTCGTTTTTTCATCGGTCAATGTGCTCCACCTGATAACCCTTGAAATGTCCCGCAATTGCGGCAACTTCACGGTGATAAGCCGCCATGAGAGGGTCCTTGGAATCCCACTTGCCTGATACCTACTGAGCCACCAGATCTGAGTCGCCGAAGCACTGTACCCGGCTGAGATTCATATCCTTAGCCATCCGAAGACCATGGAGCAAGGCTTCATACTCGGCTGCATTGTTAGTACAAGGAAACATCAACTAGAGCACATAGCAAAATTTATCACCTCGAGGGGAAGTTAAAACAACTCCAGCACCCGAGCCTTCCAATTGCCTGGACCTGTCAAAATGAATTGTCCAATATGTGTTGTCCGGCTTGTCTTCAGGCATCTGCAGTTCTGTCCAATCGTTGATGAAATCAACCAACGCTTGGGACTTGATTGCTGTGTGTGGCACATATTTTAAGCCATGAGGCCCAAGCTCAATGGCCCACTTGGCGACTCGCCCTGTAGCCTCCCTGTTTTGAATGATATCCCCTAAAGGGGCAGAACTAACCATAGTGATAGGGTGGCCCAGAAAGTATTGCTTAAGCTTCCGGCTTGCCATAAACACCCCATAGACGAGCTTTTGCCAATGCGGATAACGCTGTTTGGACTCAATCAGAACTTCACTGATATAGTATACCGGTCGTTGAATCGGATGTTCCTTGCCAGCCTCCTTGCGCCCTACCACAATGGCCACGCTGACCGCCCGTGTGTTAGAAGCTACATATAATAATACGGGCTCCTTGTCAACGGGAGCAACAAGAATCGGTGGCTTAGCTAACTGCCTCTTTAGATCTTCAAAAGCAGCATTCGCAGCGTCGCTCCAGATAAAGCTATCTGTCTTCTTCATCATTTGATATAATGGCAGGGCCTTCTCTCCTAACCAGCTTATGAACCGGCTTAAGGCAGCGATACGACCCGCCAAATGTTGAACGTCATTGATACATGCTGGTTTGGCCAGAGAAGTGATGGCTTTAATCTTCTCCGGGTTAGCTTCGATGCCCCTGTTAGAAACCAGAAAACCCAAAAGCTTACCCGCAGGCACACCAAAGACACACTTGGACGGGTTAAGCATCATCTTGTAAACCCAAAGATTGTCAAAGGTTTCCTTGAGATCGTCAATCAAGGTCTCCTTCTCTCGGGATTTAACCACTATGTCATCCACATAAGCATGAACATTGCGCCCAATTTTACTATGAAGACAATTCTGTACACACACTGGTAAGTCGCCTGGGCGCTCTTAAGCCCGAAAGGCATTGAAACATAGTAGAAGGCTCCAAACGGAGTAATGAATGCCGTCTTCTCCTGGTCCTTAACTGCCATCTTGATCTGATGATAACCAGAGTAAGCATCCAGAAAACTCAAACGCTCACAACCCGCCGTAGCATGAATGATTTGATCAATACGAGGGAGAGCAAAAGGATCCGCTGGACAAGCTTTGTTTAAGTCCGTGTAATCCACACACATATGCCAAGTGCCATTTTTCTTAAGCACCAGCACCGGGTTAGCCAACCACTCCGGATGAAATACCTCGATGATGAACCCTGCCGCCAAGAGCCGGGCTACTTCTTCACCAATGGCATTCCGCCTCTCTTCATTAAACCGCCAAAGAAATTGCTTGATCGGTTTAAACTTAGGATCAATGTTAAGAGTGTGCTCAGTGAGTTCTCTCGGTACACCCGGCATGTCAGAAGGTTTCCATGCAAAGATGTCCCGGTTCTCACGGATGAACCCGATGAGCGCGCTTTCCTATTTGGGTTCCAAATTGGCACTGATACTGAACTGCTTGGAAGAGTCGCCAGGCACAAAATCAACAAGCTTGGTATCATCTGCCGACTTAAACTTCATGTATGGTTGGCTTCTTCAGAGACGTCATGTCTGCCGGATCGACATTGTCCTTGTAGTATTTTAACTCTTCTGCTGCACAAACCGACTCTGCATAAGCTGCATCACCTTCTTCACACTCCAACGCCACCTTCCGGCTTCCATGAACCATAATGGTTCCCTTCTGACCCGGCATCATGAGCTTCAAGTACACATAACACAGCCGGGCCATGAATTTGGCGTAAGACGGCCGCCCGAACAGAGCATGATACGGGCTTTTGATCTTGACAACTTCAAACATCAATTTCTCAGCTCTGGAGTCATATTCATCCCCAAAGGCTACCTCCAATTCGATCTTGCCGACTGGATATGCCGACTTATCGGGTACAACTCCATTGAAAACAGTGTTGGATTGCTTAAGGTTCTTATCAGTTAACCCCATGCGACGGAAGGTCTCATAGTAGTGGATATTGATGCTGCTGCCTCCATCCATGAGTACTTTAGTGAATTTGTATCCACCCACTTGAGGGGCCACCACCAGGGCTAAGTGACCCAGATTGTCAACCCGGGGAGGGTGATCTTCTCTACTCCGTACGATAGGCTGCTCAGACCACCTCAAATATCGAGGAATTACCGGCTCAACTGTATTCACAGCCCTCTTATGAAGCTTCTAGTCTCGTTTACATAAATTGGTGGTAAACACATGATACTGCCCACCGTTCAGCTGCTTTGGATGACTCTGGTATCCACCTTGCTGCTGTTGCTGACCGCCCTGGCCAGACTGTTGGTTGTATCCACCTTGGGTGCCCTGGGAACCTTGGAAATTGGAATTTGACCCACTGCCCGGGCCATGAAACCTGCCGCCACCTGAACCGCCGCCCTGCCCATTGTTACCATCAAACATGTTGGAATTTTTAAATGCCTTCGTGATCGTACAGTCCTTTCACAAATGGGTAGCCGGCTTCTGCTGAGTGCCGTGTCTCGGATAGGGCTCATTCAACAATTGCTCAAGTGTGGGCCCTGACCCGCCAGACCGGGGAGGTGGCCTCCCTTTGCGCCACTGGTTATTACCCTGCGCGCTGGTGTTAGCCACAAATCCAACCTGCCGCCAGCCTTACGTTTATTACCTCCTTGATTTGCCGGGTTGTGCTGAGGGCCCTTGCCGTTGCCGTTCTTCTTTCCCTTCCATGCCTTGTCATCATCAGACTCGGGATCCTTGGTACTATCAGAATCAGCGTACTTAACTAGAGCTGCCATCAGCGTGCCCATATCATTACACTCGTGCTTGAGCCGGCCCAGCTTTTGTTTTAGAGGCAAGAAACGGCAAGTTTTCTCCAACATTAAGACTGCAGAACCGGCATCCATCTTATCAGATGAATGTATTATGGCTTTAACTCGGCGCACCCAATGAGTTGTAGACTCGCCCTCCTCTTGCTTGCAATTCGTCAGATCCATGATCGACATGGGCTGCTTGCATGTGTCCTTGAAGTTCTGGATGAACCGGGCTTTTAACTCCGCCCAAGAGCTGATTGAATTAGGTGGCAGGCCTTTCAACTAGGTGCGGGCAGTTCCATCCAACATCATGGTAAAGTATTTAGCCATTGCAGCATCACTAACCTCCAACAACTCCATGGCCATCTCATAACTCTCAATCCACGCCCCAGGCTGTAAGTCGGCCGTGTAGTTCGGCACCTTCCTAGGTCCCTTAAAATCCTTGGGCAGACGCTCGTTACGTAGAGCCGGCACCAGACAGGGGACTCCTCCAGTCCTGGTAGCTATACCAGCCTCAAGGGAAGTCGTCGGATAACCCGGATACGGCTGGTAAGCTATTAATTGAGCCGCCTGCTCAGCTGCGTGTTGGACCGCCTGCTGAGTCGTCCGCTCGGCCTCTTGCCATCTTCTGTCTTGATCCACCAAGTTGACAGCTTCATGATGCGCCGGGTTAAGCCCACCTGGCTGGTCATGGCATCTGACATTGCTTGAAACGTTCGCCGAATCCATGTGCCTGCTATAACTGGGGCTTCGGCTTGGACGAGAGGTCGAGTGGATCCTGTCCTGACTGTATGAGTACGCCTCCTGCTATGCCAAAGCCGTCTAAAGAAGTTCCCTAACCCGGCGGGTTTCAACCGCCGCCGGAGAGTCACCGTCAACTGGGAGAGGCGCTAATCGTACAGCTGCCACTATCATGTTCTCCAACGGGTTAGAATAGTGACCCGGGAGTGTGGCTACATACTGAGGTGGTGCCATGTTTACGCGAGGGGCCCCCAATACCTGCGGTTGAACCGGCACGCCGTCTCCGGGTGTCACAACATGGTCCGCCCCTGCGCGTGGAGAGAGCCACGACGGGTCGCCTGTACGCGGAGAAAGCCACGGCGGGTTACTGGGTCCTGCCCCTGGCGTGTGAAAAAGGTTTCGAGGATCATAAACCAGGGGGAGTCTAGACTGAGTCTTCTGGTGCCTCCTCCTCATGACCTCATTAGTCGCGTTCTGATCCTGCGTGCGCCGGAAGGTATGTGCCTGGATCTGCTGAGCCTGGAGATCCAGAGCCGCCCTCTCTGCGGTGAGCCTGACATCTTCCGCTGCTAGGTCTTCTTTAGCCTGTGCCATATCCAATTTTAACTGCGCCACTTCTGCATCATGATGAGCCTGATCCACCAGGTTAACGACGACGGTTAACAGGGTGGTCAGCTTGTCTGTGAGATCCATCAACACCTGAGCCGGCGAGCGCACAGGGCCTCCTGCCCCGGCTATTGCTGATCCGAAGGTTATGGCTGCCGCAGCTGTGGAATCTTGGACAGGTTGTGTTCCGGCCATGAAGATCCCAACCCTGCTCAGGAGCTCAAGGCAGTCTGGAATACTGCTGCCATCGGAACAGCCCCCAAGCCCACCGTCCTGCAGTTGATACAACGAATCTGTCTCACCTGTGGACGACTCACCATCAGAGTAGATGGCCGTCTCACCACCAGAAGCATATCCTTCAGAAGGTCCTCCATGGACGCATCCCATGAAGGCACGATTCACAGTCGGTGGAGCCCGGGCGGGTCTTGCACGCTGAGCCGTCTCGATGAGGTCGGTGCAGATGTCCGGCTCAGGGCCCGGCTTGTCGATCTTGCCAATGAAGACATGGATTCCGCCAAAGGGGATCCGGTACCCATACTCAATCGAGCCGGCATCGGGGCCCCAGCCTGCATCGTCGATGTAGAGCTTGCCGCGACGACTCTTGGTCATCCGGCCCACAGCATATCCCTTGAGGCCTTCGAAGCTGCCCTTCAAGAACTCGAATCCACTATGCGCTGGCACCACGGTGGTCTCCATGTCGTGGAATTGTCACGTCAGATGTCCTAAGGAACGGACTTTGTCGTGGGGGCATCGCAAGTAGGAAGCTTGAAGGGGTTAATCGGGACAAGGGACACGAGAGTTTATACTAGTTCGGCCCCTTACGTTGAAGGTAAAAGCCTATGTCTAGTTGTGATGGGATTATTAGGGTTTCGATGACCAAGGAGTGAATACGCTTTGCCTGAGTCTCGAGTTGTGATTGTTTGTCCTAAACCGCCATCGGGTCGTCCCTTTATATACAGAGGTCGATGCCCAGCGGCTCTACAGAGTCCCGGCCAGCTTATAAACAGCATCTGTCTCGGTCTCTTAATCTTTCTTGCCTTACAATACAAGTCATATGAATACGGCGGTTTATCACTACAGGCCTTAAGTCGCCTCTGGGCCGTCAGTCCTTACTAAGCTGCCGTCTTCAATCTTGAGCGTTGGGCTTCAAGAAGTCTTGTAGGTATAACCCAGTCCCTCCTGGCGGGTCATACCTGATAGTTATATCCCCAACAAGTGGGATTCGTAGGAGAGTGGTAGTGTAGTTTGCATGCCCTTTGGATAGTCAAAATAGTACCGTTTAATCAACGGTAGTACCTATGTTGTTGTGCGCAGGTTCTAGATCCAGATCCGCAACTTTTGTCGCAGTTTTCGATCCGCGCGGTACTACCGCGGCCTCGCCTAGTTCTGGCGCCTTGCGGTACTTCCGCACCTTGGTGCGGTACTACCGCTTGGCGTCCGGAAGTAAAAAATTACTTCTGCCCCAAGCGCGGTACTACCGTGCCACCCCGACACGGTACTACCGCGGCTGGAGCGGATGTAAGTTTTTACATCCGTAACCCGGCCCGGTACTACCGTAGATTCATCCAGCACCCTTTTGTATTGTCCAGATCTCATGCCTTTTATTTCTTTCTTTTTGGCCTCTGTCTTTTGTTTGATCCCTCTTGTTCCCATGCGTGTTTTTGTGTTTTTGTGTCTAGGTGGTGGCTCCGATTCTTTTGCTCGTCGCTCGAATCCCAGCCGTGACACAGGGTCAAAGCGGCTGCGAAACACAGATGAAGCTCCAGAGGGGTCCTCTGCTTCCCAACGCCGGACCAAGCACATTGCCAGCAAGCAGAAGGATCCCGTCATGGGCATGGATGAGATGCCCCAGGCCGAGTTTGTTATTAGCAGGAAGCTCAATCCCTATGTGACTCCCCGGGCTAGCTCGCGAGGCAATGATCTCTTCTGGAACAAGCAGCAGTATCTGATCTATATGGATGTGATCAAGGCCAAGCAGAATCACTATGTCGAAGTTCACTGGATAGACATGCATCATATGAGGCAGGAGAAGCACCATGGGTACTTTGGAGAGGCCTTGGATCTTGTGGAACAGTTCGGCATTGAACACATACTCACCTTCCACAAGGATTTTGATCCAGAGATAATAGCACATTTCTTTGCTTCGGTCCACTTCGGCGTCGATGAAGCAAGGACCATGACTTGGATGACTAATGGTCAACGGCTGTCTGCTACCTGGAAGGAGTTCATGGAGTTGCTTCACGTTCCTGATGATGGGCTCGACACGCCCGTTGGAGTTCGCCCTCATGCCAATTCTGAGTCTGCCAACAAGAACAAGCTCATGCCATACCTTGTTCAGAAGTCTCTTCCAAACAAGAAGACGGTCTGGGTGCTTAACCCCTTCCTTGACATCATGCATAGGCTCTTCCGGAACACTCTCTTCCCGCGCATTGGTGACATGGGACAGGTGCATGCTTACCTCATTGACATGATGCTCCTTTGTGAGGAGGCCCGTCAGGCTCAGTCACATATCATGTGGTGTGAGCTTCGTTTCACCGTGTTCAACCGCAAGGTCCCCATCTATGGGCCTTACCTGTTTCACCTGATCTCCAAGACATGGGAGAAGCCCCTTCCCAATGATGAGTTTGAAGCTCCAGGCTAGATTCGTCATGAGCCCATCAAGCTCCGCATCAAGCCCCAATGGGCTAACACCACCACTGCTGCTGAGGCTGCCAGGATGGCTATGGATGAGGAGGAGATTGAGGAGGAAGAGGCTGCTGAGGACCGTTCTGCGTTCACTACTCCCTCTGCTGAGCCCTCTTGGGCGAAGAAGCTGAAGAACAAGATGAAGAGGCTGTTCTGCATGCAGGCTCACGGTCAGTACAAGGCTCATGTTGCTCAGAAGGAGGGTCGCCGTCGCGACATCAGGATCTTGAGGGTGTGCAGGGAGGACATGGCCAGCGGCTCTGAGAAGCACATCACCCCCGAGGCCGCCTGGATGGCTAAGCAGGGCTACCAGTGGACCGATTCGGAGGAGGAGCATGTTCCTGCTCCGGAGTCTGGCGACGACGAGTCATTTTCTGCCTGAGCTACCACCTTTGTTGTAGGTGCCCTCTCTGCCTTTTTGGTGTCTGGATGCCAAATGGGGAGAGAGAGTAGGATTTGCGTGTCGTGTTGTCGTGTGTTTCATCGTTTGCGTTGCTTTCCGTTGTTGAACTCGTTTGCTTTGGTTTGGTTGTGCTCGTGAGACTAAGTTTATCATATGGTGTAAGACATATGCACTCAATCGTACCTTATTACCTTATTGAGCTTATGCTATATCGTGCTATTTATGTTGTGCTCATATCTACTATCTTGTTTAGTGTTAGCCTTACCTTTGCAAGATATGCTTTGTTTCTAAAATATAGGGGGAGTGGTGATCCTAGTATTCATGTCGTGCAGTCCAAAGCACTTTACTCTCTAGCATGAATCTAGGGGGAGCTTGTCTATATTTTAGAGATGTGGGGTTTGCTTGTGCTATATTCATTCCTTTTGTGCAAATCCCGTATTGTCATCAATCCACCAAAAAGGGGGAGAATTTAAGGGCATTCTTGTCCCTCAATAGTTTTGGTGATTGATGATAATGCCTTTGCGGACTAATCGTGTGTATTGAGCTTTTCAGATATATCACGACTAAACACAAGATGATTTGATGCCCCTCGAATATTATTGAAGACGGTGTTTCTCTACGGTTCGGTTCGGTGGAGTTGAGTCGTAGGAAAGCCGTACTATTAAGAGGGGGTCCGCTTTGGAAAGGTTTGGGTGGAATCTCACGTACACGTCCCCTTTTGCACCGCCTTTCCTCTGGCTCTTTGGAGTGTTCCTCCATCTCACCTTGTCTCTGCGAAATGAAGGTCTCTGTGTTGCTCTTCTCAGGCTAGCGGTAGTACTGCTCCTCAGAGCGGTACTATCGCAGGAGCTAGCGGTAGTACCGGGCTCCGGCACGGTAGTACCATGGGCTCCCACGGTAGTACCGCTCCTCATTAGCGGTAGTACCGTGTGTTCTGGACTGGCGCCGCTACTCAAGCGGTAGTAGGCGCGGATGTAATTTTTTACATCCGCGCCCTACGCGGTAGTACCGTGCTGCGGCACGGTAGTACCGTGGCGCCTGGCCAGGTTCAGCAGCAGGAGCGGAGGTAGGGGCTGATGTAATTTTTTACATCCGCACCCTTCATGGTAGTACCGCACCCCTGGTTGCGGTAGTACCGTGTCGGATTTTCGCTCGACAATTTCTCAGCGGAGGTAGTCATGGATGTAAATTTTTTACATCTGTGCCTACCGGGCCTGGCCTGTCGCTGACCTGCGGTAGTACCGCATAGGACCATGCTCTTTTGTTCAGGTCCGGGCTCTGCCGCGCTCACGATAGTACCGCAGTCCGTCGTGGTAGTACCGCAGGCCCGTGCGGTAGTACCACTCCTGTGGTGCGGTAGTTCCGTGGGTCGCGGTCCAAGTGGTGGGTAACGGTTGGAATTATACCCCCACTATATAAGGGGGTCTTCTTCTCCAAGAAGACTCACCTATTCCAACCCTAAAATCCATTGTTGCTCCATGCTCCATTTTCGCCCAATCTCTCTCCCTAGCCAATCAAACTTGTTGATTTGCTCGGGATTGGGTGAGAAGGCCCCGATCTACACTTCCACCAAGAGAAATTCGATTCCCCCTTCTAATCCCTAGCGGATCTAGTTACTCTTGGGTGTTTGAGCACCCTAGACGGTTGAGGTCACCTTGGAGCCATAATCCATTGTGGTGAAGCTTCGTGGTGTCGTTGGGAGCCTCCAATTAAGTTGTGGAGATTGCCCCAACCTTGTTTGTAAGGGTTCGGTCGCCGCCTTCAAGGGCACCAATAGTGGAATCATGGCATCTCGCATTGTGTGAGGGCGTGAGGAGAATATGGTGGCCCTAGTGGCTTCTTGGGGAGCATTGTGCCTCCACACTGCTCTAACGGAGACGTACTTCCCCTGAAAAGGAAGGAACTTCGGTAACACATCCTCGTCTCCACCGGCTCCACTCTTGGTTATCTCATGCCTGTACTTGTGCAAGCTTATTTGTGTTGTTCACCTTGCTTGCTTATGTGCTAGTTGTTATTGCATCATATAGGTTGCTCACATAGTTGCATAACTAGACAACCTACTTTGATGCAAAGTTTAATTTGGTAAAGAAAAGTTTAAAAATTGTTAGTTGCCTATTCACCCCCCCTCTAGTCAAGTATATCGATTCTTTCAGCTATTACATGAGGAATCGCATCCGACATAATTATCCATCATTGATCCAATGCCTACGAGCTTCTCATATATTGTGCTTCGCTTATTTAATTTTCCGTTACTATTGTTACAATCACTACAAAACCCAAAAATATTACTTTTTGCTATCGTTACCATTACTATCATACTACTTTGCTACTAAATAATTTGCTGCAGATACTAAGTTATCCAGGTGTGGTTGAATTGACAACTCAACTGCTAATACTTAAGAATATTCTTTGGCCCCCCTTGTGTCGAATCAATAAATTTGGGTTGAATACTTTACCCTTGAAAGTTGTTGCGATCCCCTACACTTGTGGGTTATCAAGACTAATTTTTGGCACTGTTGCCGGGGAGCATAGCTCTATTCTCTGAGTCACTTGGGATTTATATCTGCTGATCACTATGAAGAACTTCAAAGATCAAAGAACTAAAATTTATCCCTCAACTACGAGGGGAGGTAAGGAACTGCCATCTAGCTCTGCACTAGATTCTCCTTTTGTTATGAATAAGCTTGCAACACCTAAACCTGCTACTACTATGAATTCTGATATGTTGCTTGTTATTGATGATGACACTTCTGCTATGCATGATACTTATGATGAAACTACTTCTATGCTTGATACTACTGTGCCATTAGGTGAACTTCTTGATGAACAACTTACTAGGGCTAGGGAGAATGAAATTATTGATGAAAGTGATGATGAAGGTTCTCCTCCTAATTATGAATTGCCTGTTGTTCCTGAGGGTTATGTTATGGATGAAGAAACTGCTAGAGATTTTCTTGCTTGCAATGATAGATCATATCTTAAGAAATTGTTAGCTAAGCTAAAACAAAATACTCTAAATGCTAGAATGAAACATGACCCTGCTTTTGCTACTTCACCTATCTTTGTTACTAATAAGGATTATGAATTCTCTGTTGATCCTGAGATTATTCCTTTAGTTGAATCCGATCCTTTTTATGGCACTGAATCTGAAACTGTTGTGGCACATCTCACCAAGTTAAATGATATAGCCACCCTGTTTACTAATGATGAGAAGTCTTGCTATTATTATATCCTTAAGATATTTCCGTTCTCATTAAAGGCTGATGCTAAGACTTGGTTTAATTCTCTTGATCATGGTTGTGTGCGCAGTCCCCTGGATATGATTTATTACTTCTCTGCTAAATATTTCCCTACTCATAAGAAACAAGCTGCCTTGCGGGAAATATATAAATTTGTGCAAATGGAAGAAGAGAGTCTCCCACAAGCTTGGGGGAGGCTTCTCCGATTACTTAATGCTTTGCCTGATCATCCTCTTAAGAAAAATGAAATACTTGATATCTTTTATAATGGACTAACTGATGCTTCCAAGGACCACTTGGATAGTTGTGTTGGTTGTGTTTTTAGGGAAAGAACAGTCGAAAATGTTAACAAATGAAAATAATTGGACTCTTCCTGAGCCAATTCCTGAGGCAATTCCAGAACCAGTTGAGCGAACTCCTGAGCCTAGTCCTAAACCTACTCTGAAGAAGAGAGCTGTTCTATTTCTCATTCCTGAGGATATGCAAGAGGCAAAGAAATCAATGAAAGAAAAAGGTATTAAAGCTGAAGATGTTAAGGATTTACCTCCTATTGAAGAAATACATGGTCTTAATATACCACCTATTGAAGAACCACATTGTCTTGATAACCCGACACAGGTAGTAAAGGTAAATTCTCTCTATAGATATGATAAAATTGAAATCCCGTCTACTAAATTTCATAGCCCATGCTTAGATGAATTTGATGACTTTATGGAAAACAAGCAAATTTCAATGATGATGTTAGTAGACAATTGAAAAATAATGCTTATATGATGGGACGCTTAAGTGATTATATGTCTAGAGTTAAAGGTGAACTTAAACTTACTAGTAAACATGTTTCTATGGTCACCACTCAAGCTGAACAAGTACTTAAGGCTCAGAATGAATTGCTAGATGAACTAAATAATAAACATGACTTTGCTGTTAGAGTGGCTACTAGAACTGGTAAAATGACTCAGGAACCTTTGTATCCTGAAGGCCACCCTAAGAGAATTGAACAAGATTCTCTGAATAATAATATAGATGCTCCTAGTTCTTCTAAGAAGAAGAAAAAGAAGAATGATAGGACTTTGCATGCTTCTAGGAACCTAATGTAGAAACACATGAGAATTCTAATGATATTTCTATCTCTGATGCCGAGACACAATCCGGAGATGAACTCAAACCTAATGATAATGCTAATAATGATGTTCATGTAGATGCTCAACCTAGTAATAACAATGATATAGAAATTG
Source organism: Triticum aestivum (assembly GCF_018294505.1). Lineage (NCBI taxonomy): Eukaryota > Viridiplantae > Streptophyta > Magnoliopsida > Poales > Poaceae > Triticum > Triticum aestivum. Next base: position 717,078,392 of record NC_057798.1, on the reverse strand, counting down.
AACCTGCCGTTGGTCTTGATAACCCACAATCAAGAAACCAAGGTTATGATAAGAGAGATTTTGTTGCTAGGAATCATGGTAGAGAAAGAGAACCATGGGTTCAGAAACCCGTGCCCTTTCCTCCGAAACCATCCAAGACAAAGGATGATGAGGACTTTGAGCGTTTTGCTAAAATGATTAGACCTATTTTCTTACGCATGCGCTGAACTGATATGCTTAAAACAAACCCTTATTCTAAATATATGAAAGATATCATCACTAATAAAAGGAAAATACCTGAAGCTGAAATCTTCACCATGCTTGCCAACTATACCTTTAAGGGTGGAATACCTAAGAAACTTGGTGATCCCGGAGTACCCACTATACCTTGCTCTATTAAAAGAAATTATGTTAAAATTGCTTTATGTGATTTAGGAGCCGGTGTTAGTGTTATGCCCCTTTCCTTGTACCACAGACTTGAGTTAAGTAAGTTGACACCCATTGAGATATCCTTGCAAATGGCTGACAAATCAACTGCTATACCTGTCGGCATTTGTGAGCACGTGCATGTTGTTGTTGCGAATGTTATTATCTTAACAGACTTCGTCATTCTTGATATTCCTGAGGACGACAGTATGTTGATTATCCTTAGTAGGCCCTTTTTAAATACTGTCGGTGCCGTTATTGATTGCAACAAAAGCAATGTCACCTTTCATGTTAATGGAAATGAGCATACGGTACATTTTCCAAGGAAACAACCTCAAGTTCACAACATCAATTCTATTGAGAAAATTCCATCAATCATTATTGGAGGTTTTGAATTTCCTCTCCCTATTGCCAAAAAAAGTATGATATTATTATTGTTGGGGATGTCCATATCCCCGTTGAGGTAACTTAGTGTTATTCGAAATTTCTCCGGTTCCGTGTTATTCGAAATGAGTTTGTTAACAAAACTTGATCAACCTTGTTAGTGGATTCATTTTGATGATCATGAGATGGATGAAACCAGAAGGCACAACCTTCTGTACCCTCTTTTTACTTTCTGTTATTTAAAATAAATAAAGCAAAAATGGTATTATCTGCCTGTTTTTTGAATTATCCGTGCAATGAAAATATCCTGAAAATAAAAGTGCTCCAAATGCCCTGCAAATTTTCTATGTTTTTTATGGAATATTTGAAGATTTTAGGCACTGAAATCACTGCAGGAGGGGCAAGCACCAGGCCATGAGAGTGGAGGGCGCGCCCCCCTATCTCGTGGGCCGATGGTGGACCCCCTCCACTTATGCCAGCACCCACACACTCCATCTTCTTCCCAAAAAAATCCCCATCTAGCTCAAGTACGAGTTCCAGCTCATTTTGCTGCGATTTTCAATCTCTTTGCTCAAAGCTCCATTCACAAAACTGCTTTGGGAGATTGTTGCTTGGTATGTGACTCTTCCATTAGTCCAATTAGTTTTTGTTCTAGTGCTTTATTCATTGCAAATCCTTGCTACCTTGGTGACCCTGTTCTTGAGCTTGCATGTTAAATTTATGAGGTCCCAAGTAATTTTAATGCATGATATAGGCTCTAGGCACTTGTAGGAGTAGTTGCTATCAATCTTGTTTAGTTTTATTTACTTTTGTCTTGAAGTTACAAAAAATTTCAGAAATATTGCAGAAAAATAAAAATGTTTAGGAAAATGTACCAAGGTGGTTCTTCAAGAAAGAAAGGACCCAGGCGCGCGATACGCGATGTGGATGACAAACTACCAAGGGAAGCTGGCGTACGACCTTGTGAATGGCCGTCAGAGCAGTTTATGGTTGCAGCAGGTATCAAGGATGAATTTGACGCATATGTGCGTAATGCCGACCTTGAGGCGTTCATGCAAGATAAGTGCCTGCAGTACCGATATTTAACTGTTTCATTTGTGAGAAGGTTTGAATTTACATCCTCGCGCAATTCTCAAAGTGTCCTGTTTGATATCTATCACTACAAAAAAAGACACATCCGTGACATGTTGGGACGAACGATTTTTTCTGTCATACATATGACACTTCTATGACGATAATTGTGACAAAACCCGGTATCATCATAGATGTGGTGGGCTCCTACTTCTATGACAAAAAATCATGACAGAAAATGGGCTTTTCGTCCTGGGTGGGCTAGAGACGCAGTTGCATGACATTCTTTGGGCCGTCCATGACGGAAAAAACCGTGCTAGAAGCGAGGGGGAGGAAAGTTTCAGGGAGTTGCCGATTACGGTGGGAGGTCGGGGGCCGAGCGATGCGCGTTTCTCTCGTACACGTACGCGCGTGTGTGCGAGGCGTTGGCTCTAACTGAACCCGAGCGAGGCGTTGGTCTCTAACTGAACCCGAGCGATTGCACTGGAGGCTACGCGTTACTGAACCCGAGCGATCGATCGATGGATGTTAACTGAACCCGATGGAGCGATTCCTTCGCTACTGCTGCTAACTGAAGCCAATCGATTGGATGAA
>NC_057798.1:717067550-717075273 GCF_018294505.1 Triticum aestivum | reverse complement strand
AGGAGGTCGACGGTGGAGATGAACAGTATCCCGCAGAGTCCCATTTTGCGGTACGCCACACCCCTCCCGATGAACAGGACCCCCGTTTCGACCGTAGGAGGTCCGTTTCGTCCGTTTTGCGGTACGCCACACCCCTCTCGATCAACAGGACACCCGTTTTGACCGTAGGAGGTCCGTTTTCTCTGTTTTGCGGTACGCCACACCCCTCCCGATAAACAGGACCCCCGTTTCGACCGTAGGAGGTCCGTTTTCTCCGTTTTGCGGTACGCCACATGATGGGGTTATGTACCTAGGGTAGGGTCACGGACCTGTCCCAAGTAACTTACCCTAGGACATCCCTAGAAGAGGTCGCCTTCCAGTCGACCAACGAGGACTCACTCGACCAACGAGGACACACTCGACTGGCCTGAAGGACTCGACCACGAAGACTCACTCGACCACCAGGAGGTCAAGAGGCACTCTCCACCGCAACGGTCTGTAATTAAGTAGACTTTATGATAGTAAAGGCACTTTATGTGGGGCGTTACCAGTAACGCCCCAGACTTAACTCACCTTAAACCTTCTCCTACGTGGGCTGGCTGGGGTCCTGGCGCACTCTATATAAGCCACCCCCCTCCACAGGCAGAAGGGTTCGGCACCTTGTAATCCATACAGTCATAATCCACTCGACCGCCTCTGGGCTCCGAGACGTAGGGCTGTTACTTCCTCCGAGAAGGGCCTGAACTCGTACATCCTTTGTGCTTACAACCTCTCCATAGCTAGGACCTTGCCTCTCCATACCTACCCCCCACTCTACTGTCAGGCTTAGAACCACGACAGTTGGCGCCCACCGTGGGGCGGGTGTTTTAGCGATTTTGTGGAGAAGTTGCGATTCTTCCGAGTATTTTCATCATGGTGTCTGCCGGAGTTTTGATCGAGGGTCAAGAGATCCGTCTCGGCACTCTCACCTTCATCGCCGACGACTCCGCATGGCTCCAAGAGGCTCCACTCGACGTGGATGCGCTCCCCGTCCGCGGTGCGACGCATTTTCGCGCATGTGTCCGCGGCGTTCTGCTGCGGCAACCATCGACCCAGTATCGGTCGGATCTTCCATCTTCCACCCTCCCGGTCTCCCGCCAGCGCAAGCGCTCAGGCCGGTCGAGACTTCAGCGATGGGTGAGTCACGCGGTGGCTCGCCAGTCGACCACTACACAAGTTGCGGCAATCGAGCCCAACGAATCTCTCTACGGCTTGTTCGATCAGTCGACTGGCTCCGGAGAGACTGCATCCGAGTGCGGAAGCAGTGATCCAGCGGCGGAAATCTTGATGGTCGACGGGCCCCACAGCCCTCCTGGCTTCGCCCGCGGTGGTGGAGCAGGTGACGGCAGCGACCCTGCTCGAGGCTACGAAGAGTACCAGCCCGAGCCGCTCGATTCTCTGCAAAGAGAAGAGCTTCGCCGCAGGAACGAGGATCCCCTGCGTATTCCCATCGCAGGAGAAACCCCTGAGGCTCGTGCCTTGGAGGAGGCGCGTCTGGCCAATTTGGCCGAGCGCACTCGACTGGAGAACCTTCAGCGAGCACTCGACGAGCGCGCGCGGCAACGAGTTCCCGACACCAGTCGACGTCAACTCTTCCCGCCGACTCAGGTATATCGAACCCCAATTCAGAATTTAGCAGCTGCGACCCGTATAGCAGAGTCCATTCAGCCTTCGCAGTCAGAAGCTGGCAGAGGTTTGCTGCAAATCAGGGATCTGCTCCGGGCAGCAGGAGATCAGAATTCAGCCGTGTCTCAGTCACGCAACAGAATTCACAGTCGATCTGTCACTATGAATACGGTTCAGTCGGCTCACAGCCCCAGATCGCCTCCGCGGCGCGAAGGGCGTGAATATCGGCGAGATCAATATGGCGACAGGCTCGACCGAGATGATAGGCGTCGAGTGCCCTATTCCCCTCCGAGGGGTGGGTCTTACGCTCCTCGGCAGCCAGATGATAGGCGTCAGTACAGTACAGGGCGTAGAGTTCCAGTTGACCCCAGGGAGCCAGGCTTCGACGCGCGATCCATTATCGTGCAAGGGTTGGTCGACCGGAACAGAGCCCATCGTGGTGCACTCGACAGAGAAGTGCCCATGAGCAGTCGAGTACATGTTTCTGGTCCTGAATGTTTCAGCAGAGCTATCAGAGCCGCTGTTATTCCCCCCAATTTCAGGTTGGCAACAGGAGTCAGCAAGTTCACTGGTGAGTCTAAGCCTGAAACTTGGCTTGAAGACTACCGAGTGGCAGTTCAGATCGGTGGTGGGAACGACGAGGTGGCCATGAAGCATTTGCCCCTCATGTTGGAAGGTTCCGCCAGGGCATGGTTGACCCAATTACCTCCTAGCAGTATTTACACTTGGGAAGATCTGTCCCGAGTGTTCGTCAGAACGTTCGAAGGGACTTGCAAGCGACCAGCGGGATTGACAGAGTTGCAAGTCTGCGTGCAGAAAACCAGTGAGACTCTCAGAGAGTATATTCAGAGGTGGATCACTTTGCATCACACAGTGGAAAATGTCTCTGACCATCAGGCAGTATGCGCCTTCAAAGATGGTGTCAAGAACAGAGAACTCAGCTTGAAATTTGGTCGAACCGGTGACATGACCTTGAGTCGGATGATGGAGATTGCTACCAAGTACGCCAACGGCGAAGAAGAAGACCGACTCCGAAGCGGCAAGCACAAGCCGAGTCAGTCGGAAAAAGGAAATTCCAGTCGGAAACAGAAGCGGAAGGCTGAACCAGCAGCTCCTGGAGAGGCTCTGGCCGTGACTCAAGGAAAGTCTAAGGGGAAACCAAAAGGATCCTGGAACCCCAAGAAGGTGAAGGATAAAGAAGGTAACGGCGTGATGGATATGCCGTGTCATATTCACACGAAGAAAGATGAAGAGGGGAATATCATTTACCCAAAGCACACCACTCGCCAATGTCGACTCCTGATCCAGCAGTTTCAGGGAAAACAGTCTAAGGACAAGGAGAAGGAGTCAGACAAAGCCGAAGACAAAGAGGACAGTGAGGGAGGATACCCGCATATCAACTCCACTCTGATGATCTTCGCAGATGTGGAAAGCAGAAGTCGACTGAAAGTAATTAACCGAGAGGTTAACATGGTTGCTCCAGCGAAGGCAAATTATCTGAAGTGGTCTCAAACACCCATCACATTCGACCAATCTGATCACCCAACTCATATTGCCACCCCTGGGAGGCAAGCTTTGGTGGTCGATCCAGTTGTCGAAGGCACTCGACTGACAAAGGTGCTGATGGACGGTGGAAGTGGGCTGAATCTGTTATATGCAGACACGCTGAAAGGTATGGGCATTCCGATGTCCCGATTGAGCACTAGTAACATGAGCTTCCATGGAGTTATACCAGGGAAGAAGGCTGAGTCTCTCGGCCAGATAGCTTTGGACGTAGTATTTGGCGATTCAAAGCATTTCCGCAAAGAAAAGTTGACGTTTGAGGTCGTGGATTTTCAAAGTGCATATCATGCCATTTTGGGGAGGCCAGCCTATGCACGGTTCATGGCTCGACCATGTTACGTGTACCTCAAATTGAAGATGCCCGGTCCCAAAGGTGTGATCACTGTCACCGGTGATAGGAAAAAGGCAGAGGAGTGCTTTCAGAAAGGCTCCAAAATTGCCGATTCCCAAGTGACAGCGGTCGAGTTCGAAGAATACAAGCAAAACGCAGATCCGAGTGACTTGCTGCGATCCAAGAAGCCCGCCACAGAATCTGCATTCCGGTCGTCCGGTGAGACGAAGCCTGTTCACATTCACCCGACCGACCCCGAAGCGGCTCCGACCCGCATCTCCACAACACTCGACCCAAAATAGGAAGAAGCGCTCATCCAGTTCCTCCGTGAGAACTGGGACATTTTTGCATGGAAGCCCACTGACATGCCAGGTGTTCCCAGGGGACTGGCTGAGCATCGCCTAAGAGTCGACAAGTCTGCAAAGCCAGTCAAAGAACATCTTCGGCGGTCCGCCGTCCAGAAGCGAAAGGCCATTGGTGAAGAAGTGGCTCGACTGTTGGCGGCAGGATTTATCCGAGAGATATTCCACTCCGAGTGGCTCGCTAATGTCGTCATGGTTCCTAAGAAGGACAAGACGCTCCGAATGTGCATTGATTTCAAGCACATCAACCGGGCCTGCCCGAAAGATCACTTTCCTCTCCCTCGCATAGATCAAATTGTTGACTCGACCGCGGGATGCGAGAGGTTGTCTTTTTTAGATGCTTACTCCGGGTACCACCAGATCCGTCTGTATGGGCCCGATGAAGTAAAAACAGCTTTCATCACTCCATTCGGGTGCTTCTGCTATATCACCATGCCATTCGGCCTCAAGAATGCCGGAGCCACATTTATGCGAATGATCCAGAAGTGTCTACTCACTCAAATCAGTCGGAATGTGGAAGCTTATATGGATGATATTGTTGTCAAGTCACGAAAAGGTTCCGACCTGCTCGCTGACCTCGCCGAAACATTTGCCAACCTCAGAAGGTATGATATCAAGCTCAATCCATCAAAGTGCACATTTGGAGTTCCTGGTGGCAAGTTACTCGGTTTCCTCGTTTCCGAACGGGGAATCGACGCCAACCCAGAAAAGATTGGCACTATTCTCCGAATGAAACGCCCTGTGCGAGTGCACGATGTCCAGAAGCTTACTGGATGCTTGGCCGCATTAAGTCGATTCATCTCACGACTCGGTGAAAAGGCATTGCCTCTTTACCGACTGATGAAGAAGGCTGACAAGTTCGAGTGGACTCCAGAAGCTGATGCAGCGTTTGCCGAGCTAAAAGCTCTGCTCTCCACCCAGCCGGTGGTTGCTGCTCCAATCAGCAAAGAGCCTCTGTTGCTCTACATCGCAGCCACAGGACAAGTCGTCAGTACTGTGCTAACGGTCGAGCGGGAAGAAGAAGGAAAAGCTCTCAAAGTTCAGCGCCCAGTGTATTATTTGTCTGAAGTCTTGACTCCATCCAAGCAGAGATATCCTCATTATCAGAAGCTTGTGTATGGAATATACATGACCACAAAGAAGGTTGCTCATTATTTCTCTGACCATTCAATCACAGTCGTCAGCGACGCTCCACTATCAGAGATTTTGCACAACAGAGATGCAACTGGTCGAGTGGCCAAATGGGCGATTGAACTTCTTCCCCTTGATATCAAGTTTGAGGCAAAGAAAGCCATTAAGTCCCAGGCAATAGCAGATTTCCTCGCCGAGTGGATCGAACAGCAGCAGCCGACTGAAGTTCACTCGGAGCATTGGACCATGTTTTTCGATGGTTCTAAGATGTTGAACGGTTCCGGTGCTGGGGTTGTCCTGGTTTCCCCCAGAGGAGATAAGCTCAGATATGTGCTCCAGATTCACTTTGATTCCTCCAACAATGAGGCAGAATATGAGGCCCTCCTATATGGGTTGCGCATGGCCATTTCACTCGGCGTCCGTCGCCTAATGGTCTATGGTGACTCGGATTTAGTGGTCAATCAGGTGATGAAAGAGTGGGACGTGAGAAGCCCAGCCATGACTGGATACTGCAGTGCAGTGAGGAAGTTGGAGAAAAAGTTCGAGGGGTTGGAGCTCCATCACATACCCCGACTGAAAAATCAAGCAGCTGATGATCTAGCAAAGATAGGTTCCAAGAGAGAAGCCATCCCGAGTGGTGTGTTCTTGGAGCATATACATACTCCGTCAGTCAAAGAAGATCCTTTCACGGAAGAAACTCCGCAGCCCAAGAGTGCCACAGATCCGACTGAAGTTGAAGTCCCAGCGGTGGTCGACTTGATCATGGAGGTTTTGGTAGTCATTCCCGACTGGACGATTCCGTATGTCGCATATATCTTGAGGAAAGAGCTTCCGAAGAATGAGGAAGAGGCCCGACAGATCGTCCGTCGATCTAAGGCCTTTACTGTCATCAAAGGACAATTATACAGAGAGAGCGCGACTGGAGTCGGTCAGAAGTGCATAACACCAGAAGAAGGTCGACTCATCCTCAACGATATTCACTCGGGAACCTGTGGTCATCATGCATCCTCTCGGACCATCGTGGCCAAAGCATACCGAGCCGGATTTTACTGGCCCAAGGCGAATGAGATGGCAAAGGAGATAGTAGATAAGTGCGAAGGATGTCAGTTCTACTCGAATATGTCGCACAAGCCTGCGTCAGCTTTGAAGACCATCCCACTCGTCTGGCCTTTTGCAGTTTGGGGGCTGGACATGATCGGTCCTTTGAGAACAGGACGAAGTGGCTTCACGCATGTACTGGTGGCAGTCGACAAGTTCACCAAGTGGATCGAAGCTAAACCAATCAAGAGCCTCGACACCGGTACTGCTGTTAGCTTCATCAGGGAACTAGTATTCAGATATGGAGTCCCGCACAGCATCATTACGGATAATGGGTCGAACTTTGACTCAGAGGAATTCAGAACCTTCTGCAACTCCCAGGGCACACGGGTCGACTACGCATCAGTCGCCCATCCGCAGTCGAATGGACAAGCAGAGCGAGCTAATGGACTGATTCTCAAGGGACTGAAGCCGCGACTGATGCGTGATCTCAAACACGCGGCGGGAGCTTGGGTCGACGAACTTCCATCTGTGCTCTGGGGACTGCGGACCACGCCCAATCGGTCGACCGGAAGAACTCCATTCTTCTTGGTCTATGGAGCTGAAGCAGTCTTGCCGAGTGATCTTCTCCACAATGCTCCTCGAGTCGAAATATACAACGAAGTAGAAGCTGAACAAGCGCGGCAGGACGCAGTCGACCTTTTAGAGGAAGAAAGGGAGATGGCTCTGATCCGGTCGACCATCTACCAACAAGATCTGCGCCGTTTCCACGCCCGAAATGTGAGAGGTCGAGCCTTCCAGGAAGGGGATTTGGTTCTCCGAGTGGATCAGCACAAACCACACAAGCTTGCTCCTTCTTGGGAAGGCCCTTTCATCGTCACCAAGGTTCTCCACAACGGGGCATACCGTCTTTACAACGTCGAGCATAATATCGACGAGCCCCGAGCTTGGAACGCGGAGCTACTCCGCCCGTTTTTCACTTAAGTTTTATCACTCGGATGAGTTGCAATAAAGAACTTCTGTAATCCATGGGTTTAGAAATAATTGTGTCAGCACTTTTTATTTTTGTCCACATAAAAACTCCCCCTCAGTGGGTGGCTTAGCCGCGAATCCGTTTCGCCTAAGTTTATAAAAATCCTACCGAGTGGTAAGCCAGCCTTCCACTCGGGGGCTTAGCCGCGAATCCGTTTCGCCTAAGTTTATCAAAATCCTACCGAGTGGTAAGCCAGCCTTCCACTCGGGGGCTTAGCCGCGAATCCGTTTCGCCTAAGTTTATCAAAATCCTACCGAGTGGTAAGCCAGCCTTCCACTCGGAGGCTTAGCTGCAGTCCAAGCACTCGCCTAAGTTTATCAAAATCCTACCGAGTGGTAAGCCAGCCTTCCACTCGGAGGCTTAGCTGCAGTCCAAGCACTCGCCTAAGTTTATCAAAATCCTACCGAGTGGTAAGCCAGCCTTCCACTCGGAGGCTTAGCTGCAGCCTCGTGCTCGCCTAAGTTATAAAAATCCTATCGAGTGAAGAGCGATCCTCTCACTCGGGGGCTTAGCTGCAGTCCAAGCACTCGCCTAAGTTTATCAAAATCCTACCGAGTGGTAAGCCAGCCTTCCACTCGGAGGCTTAGCTGCAGCCTCGTGCTCGCCTAAGTTATAAAAATC
>NC_057798.1:717049070-717067235 GCF_018294505.1 Triticum aestivum | reverse complement strand
AAAATCCTACCGAGTGAAGAGCGATCCTCTCACTCGGGGGCTTAGCTGCAGTCCAAGCACTCGCCTAAGTTTATCAAAATCCTACCGAGTGGTAAGCCAGCCTTCCACTCGGAGGCTTTGCTGCAGCCTCGTGCTCGCCTAAGTTACAAAAATCCTACCGAGTGAAGAGCGATCCTCTCACTCGGGGGCTTAGCTGCAGTCCAAGCACTCGCCTAAGTTTATCAAAATCCTACCGAGTGGTAAGCCAGCCTTCCACTCGGAGGCTTAGCTGCAGCCTCGTGCTCGCCTAAGTTATAAAAATCCTACCGAGTGAAGAGCGATCCTCTCACTCGGAGGCTTAGCTGCAGTCCAAGCGCTCGCCTAAGCACAGGCACCTTGCTTTGAACCGGCAAAGGACATTTTGAGCCGAAGGCAATCATATTCAAGCGCCAAATTCAAGTTTGAATCGGTGTCTAAAGGAACCGAAAGTGCTCAGGCGTCAAGCCTGTTAAAGTTTGTCGGATACAATTCCACTCGGCATACCGAGGCAAATTTAAAAGAGTCGAGCCAGAAGAAGTTTTTTACCCCTCCTGTGGAGGGCTGGAAGGTGCGACGAATTCATCAAGGTCAATTCCGTCGGCGATCCGAGTGGCAGCTGCAAGGAAAGTCTCCATAAAGGACCTGAAGTCGTGCTTCTTGGTATTGGCCACCCGAAGAGCCGCCAGCTTCTCCTCTCGTGCATCTTTGCAGTGGACTCGGGCCAGACACAGAGCGACATCTGCACCACACTGAGCCGAGGACTTCTTCCATTCCTGCACTCGACCAGGGATCGCGTTCAAGCGGGCCATTAATGACTCAAGGTCATTCTGAAGTGTCTCCTCAGGCCAGAGCGTCGAGTCGATGCGAGATGTGGCGGCCTTCAGCCTTGCGAGATAATCCACGACAGCTGCAACGCGAGACTCCAGTCGGAAAATATCCATGGCAACCTCGTCACTCACTGGAGAATTGACAGGGTCAAGGTTTGGCTCCAGTCGGCTGGTTTCTTCTTCAAAGTTTTGACAAAATTCTGCAAGGGTGATCACTAAGTCAAGGGGATAGTCGAATGGAAGAAGCCACAGTCAGAAATATTTGCCAAACATGGAGGTTTACCTTCGAGCATAAGAAACAGCTTCTTGGCAAAGCCACTCAGGAAGGCCTCCAGTTCAGTCTTCTTCTCAGTCAATTTGCTGACTTGATCGGTCAAGGCAGCTTTGTCAGTTCTCAGTCGACTGACTTCTTTGTTGGCAATCCCAAGAGCAGTTTTCAGGTTGGTATTGTCTTGTTCAAGCTTGGTGACTGAAGCTAACTTCTCGTCAGCAAGCTTGATCTTCTCAGCTAGCTCAAGGTCTTTCTTCTGCTGGGCCTCCCTTACCTTACCTGCAAGACACAGCAAGATCAGATGTTGAAACAAGCAAGAGGAAACGCAGTCGTCAAGGTCTCACCAAACATACCTTCAGTCTCCTCCTTTGCCTTTGTCAGCTTCTCCTGAACCAGCTTCAAGCTCAGCTCGACTTGAGTATGTTTCTGTTCTAGCTCTGAGTAGCGAGCCACAAGATCACAGGAGTTCTGCGAAGAACCAATCGACTAAACGTCAAAAATAATTCACTTCCGAGTGAAAAAGGGAAAAACACACGTTTCTAAGACTACAGCCGAATACAAGTATTCGACCGTAGTCTCGGGGACTACACCCAGTGGGTGCACTCAGCGTGCCCCCACTAATCCTGTTGTCGAAGATAAAGTCGACCAGTCGACCTCAAAAAAAAACAAAAAAAAACAGTGTGCGAGACGCATTATCTAAGACTGTGATCAACTGCAAGCAGTCGACCACAGTCTCGGGGACTACACCCAGTGGGTGCACTCAGCGTGCCCCCACCGGTTTGCGAAACCCAGTCGACCAGTCGACTGATAGAAAGATTGACATTATAAAGCCTAAGGCCGACTGCCAGCAGTCGACCTTAGCCTTGGGGACTACACCCAGCGGGTGCACTCAGCGTGCCCCCGCTAACACGGAGTTTATTTGACACACCCAGTGGGTGACTAATACAAATCCCGGAAAAGAAAAGTTTTTGGTAACATATCCAACAGAACAAACAGCAGTCGACTGACCTGGACATTGCTTTGGAGGGCAGAGCTGGCATCGTAAGCTGCCTGGCTCGCATCCCGGATAGTCTTCAGCTGCTCCATCATGAGTCCCGCCTGGCGTATCGCCTCCTTCGCCGCACCAGCTTGGTCCTCTGGGACGTGGTGAGTCGTGAAGAGGGAGGGCTGCTGAGCACTCGTCAATGGGGTCGCGAAGGTCACCGTGTGTCGAGTGGTGTTCTCTTCTTCCACAGTCAGAATTTCAGGCGCTGACACATCTTGAGGCACCTTACTGGCGGACGCTTTTCGACTCCTCCTGTGCTTCAGCGGCTCTTCATCCTCATCATCATCAGGAAGATCGATAACAGTGTTGGGTGGAGCTGTGGAGAAGGGTCAGGATCAGAGATCACGAGTCAGTCGACTAAGTATGGTATTAAGAACACAGCACCTGGATTCGAAGTTGCTGCATCCTCCATCTCGTGGTCATCGGCCCGGGCCGAGGTCTCAGAAGTAGCAGCACTGCAACTCCAAAGGATCAGTCGACTAACCTCAGTGTCGACCAGAGATAAAGTTCGCACAGAGATAAGAAAATATGAGCAACACAATTACCCTGAAATGGTGGGGATGGACACCTTCATCTTTGGCAGGAGCTTGGTCGGCTTCGATGAGGCCGCCCTGGGCTGCTTCGGCGCCTTTTCAGTCGGCGCCGGAGAGGTGGTCCGGGGGCGCTTGGTCGACTGGGTGGCGGTTGCAACCCCCTTACCACGTTCGGTCGAAGGGTCGTGGACAAGCTTCGACCGCCTTTCTGAGCGCGGTGGAACGACCTCCTCTTCCTCTTCTTCCTCGTCCTCGATGTCATCTTCATCACCTTCATCATCATCATCGTCGTCATCATCCCCTGCAGCATCCGAGTCCCATTCCTCCTCTTCCTGGCTCTCGCCCCCGCTCGCCTCGCCCCCGCTCGCCTCGCCCCCGCTCGCCTCGCCTTCCTCAGTCGAAGCTTGTGCCCCATTGGGCATCGAGTACAGCTCGGTGAAGGCCTAGCAGTCGCCCAAACAAGGATCAGTCGACCAGTCGACGGGGTTAGCAGAAATGAATACGACAAGGACAATGGAAAGCAGAGCAAGTGTACCTTGTTTGGGATGCTGTCGTGGTCGAGTGGAGGAATTCTTCTGGCTCCGCGCGGGTTGTCCCTGTTTCCGGTAACGGCTGCCATCCATCTCTCCAGAGTGACATCGTCGACTTCTTCTGGATGGACTCTAGTCTCGTCTTCGGGCCCGCAGTACAACCACATGCAGTGGCTCCTGAACTGGAGAGGCTGGATGCGACGCTTGAGGAAAACCTCCAGGAGGTCCATGCCTGTCACACCGTCCCGAACCAGCTGCACCACGCGCTCCATCAACATCTTCACGTCGGCTTTCTCCTCCGGAATCAACTTCAGAGGGGAGGGCTTGTTCACTCGGTCCATGGTAAACGGAGGGAGTCCACTCGACTGCCCAGGCGTCGACTGGACCTGGCAGTAGAACCAAGTCGACTGCCAGCCTCTAACGGACTCGGGGAAGGACATGGGCGGGAAGGTGCTATTATTCCTCACCTGAATTCCCAAGCCCCCACACATTTGGACGACTCGGGTCTTCTCGTCACCTGGGCTCGCCTTCTTCATGGTCTGAGAGCGACACGTGAAGATACGTTTGAACAAACCCCAGTGCGGTCGACAGCCCAAGAAACCCTCACACATGGACACGAATGCAGCAAGGTAGGCAATGGAGTTTGGGGTAAAGTGGTGGAGCTGCGCTCCAAAGAAATTCAAGAAACCACGGAAGAAAATGCTTGGTGGCAAGGAAAACCCCCGATCGACATGAGTGGCCAGAAGCACACACTCACCCTCTTCTGGCTGTGGCTGCCACTCCTTCCCCGGCAACCTCGCAGCTCCGTGAGGGATCAAGCCCTCGTTGGCCATGTCGAGGAGGTCCTTCTCCGTGATGGTCGACTGGATCCAGTCGCCTTGGACCCAGCCTTTCGGCAGGCGGGATCTGGACGAGGATCCTCTGCGGCTGGTGGATCTCCCCTTCGCCTTCTCCGATGCCGACGCCTTCTTGGCACGCTCCAGCGCCGCCGTCTTCTCCTTGGCCATGGTCGCCGGTGAGATGCACGAAGGGAAGCGGTGCGGAGGCGAGAGCGGGCACGCTGAGCAGGGAGGAAGGGAGCAGAGGGAGAGAGGGAGAATGCTGAGGCGCAGCACAGAAATCCTCGCCGGGCGCATTTATAAGGTCCCTTCCGAGTGGCTGACGTGTGGGCCCGGTCGATCTAATCATATCTGTGAGCAGTTATGAGGACTGGATACGTGGCGAAAAAGGCGGCGCGGAGATCGAGGCGTCTACGCCCCGTCCCATCCGAACGCCGCGGTCTGCCCCGCTTCGCGCGCGCCCCCAAATTTCGCACCCCGCAGAATCCGCGAACAACGAATCAGTCTGTCAGACGCGGCGATTCCGGCGATCCGTCGCTCGGAGATCGACGAAGCTCGAAAGATCACTCGACGCAAAAATAGAATGGATCGAGTCGACCGAAGACGAATTGCTCCCTGTCAACGAAGGGATTCTTTGACCCAGAACAGCGCACAACTAGAGCGCAAAGGTTAATCGGAAACGACATCGACTCCTTCTTCACTCGAAGCCTCAATCCATTCGGGGGCTAATGATGGGGTTATGTACCTAGGGTAGGGTCACGGACCTGTCCCAAGTAACTTACCCTAGGACATCCCTAGAAGAGGTCGCCTTCCAGTCGACCAACGAGGACTCACTCGACCAACGAGGACACACTCGACTGGCCTGAAGGACTCGACCACCAGGAGGTCAAGAGGCACTCTGCACCGCAACGGTCTGTAATTAAGTAGACTTTATGATAGTAAAGGCACTTTATGTGGGGCGTTACCAGTAACGCCCCAGACTTAACTCACCTTAAACCTTCTCCTACGTGGGCTGGCTGGGGTCCTGGCGCACTCTATATAAGCCACCCCCCTCCACAGGCAGAAGGGTTCGGCACCTTGTAATCCATACAGTCATAATCCACTCGACCGCCTCTGGGCTCCGAGACGTAGGGCTGTTACTTCCTCCAAGAAGGGCCTGAACTCGTACATCCTTTGTGCTTACAACCTCTCCATAGCTAGGACCTTGCCTCTCCATACCTACCCCCCACTCTACTGTCAGGCTTAGAACCACGACACCACACCCCTCCCGATCAACAGGACCCCCGTTTCGACTGTAGGAGGCCCATTTCCTCCGTTTTGCAGTACGCCACACCCCTCCTGATCAACAGGACCCCGTTCCGAATGTAGGAGGTCCGTTTCCTCTGTTATGCGGTACGCCAGGCCTCATTTCCATCGCATGTTCCGTCCAAGCCCTCCCGATGAACACGACCACGCATTCTGTTTCGACCCAGCTGGTTGGCTCCCCATGAACACGACGATGATGTTGTTTCTCTCTTCCTCCCCAGCCATGTACGTATGCGCGAGTAGGCGTTCGAGACCCTGCCCGTATGTACGTACGTGGCCGTATTTTCTTTCTTGCACCCTCGCCGCTGTAAGTACGTGTACATGCTACGTGCGCGCCTCTACTACGACACGTGCGCGCCTCTACTACGACACGTGCGTGCCTCTACATCGACCAGTATGTACGTACACTTTCGCGACCAGAATGACAATGCTACGTACCCTTCGACCAGGTGGGTTCCGACTGTCAGGCACTTCCTTCCCTGCGAAGATGTAGCTGGTGGGTACCAGCAGTCAGGGGGGCGAATCGTTTTGGTTTTTTTTTGCCCGGACGCACTTCCTTGTGTGCGAAGGTGTAGCTCATTGGTCCCAGCAGTCAGGAGGGAAACTTTTTTTCATGAAATATGGTGGCCCGTCCGGTGGGTCCCTGCTGTCAGGTGGAGGAACCATTATTTTCCGCGTAATAAGGAGGCACTTCCTTGCTGCGGCCGTGGACCCAGCTGTCAGCCTCTCAACGTAGAGTCCACATCCGATGGAAGTTGTTCCTTGACCATGTTGACCACGCCGCGCCGAGAGCACCAGGGCGATGGACAACGGCGAGGCCTAGGAAGAGGACGACGCGGAGCCGGTGAAGACGCGGCAGTGGATGCCCATGCGGAGAGGAGTATGAGTATTCACTCGTTCGGCTGTGGTGTGAGGCTGTCGTCGCTGCAGGGCCTGGCCTAAGGTGGGAATAGTAGGGGGCGGTGAGGCTTCCGCGGCAGCATAGCCGGCCAAGGGAGGTAGGAGCAGGCGGCACGACCGACGCTACTTTAGGCGGCTGGAGCAAGAAGACCAGAGGTTGAAGAAGCACTACGACCGTTGGATGGACATCGTATGGTCACTGGAGCTAGAATTGTTCATATTGACTAAGTTGACAAAGCCCTCCGTCCCCGTCAACTTAGTAGGCCCACAAGTCAGCTTCCCACCAAGGTGAGTCCCAGCTAGCAGGGGGAGTATTCATTTTTTTGTGCGTAATAAAGAAGCACTTCCGGTGGGTCCGAGCTGACAGCGGGGGGAACGTTTTTTTTGCGAAATACGGTGGCCCGTCCGGTGGGTCCCAGCAGTCAGGGGGGAAAGGTTTTTTTCGTGAAATAAGGTGGCCCGCCCGGTGGGTCCCTTCTGTCAAGTGGAGGAATAATTTTTTTGCGCGTAATAGGAGGCACTTCCTTGCGGCCGCCGTGGACCCAGCTGTCATCCTCTCCACATACAGTACTCTTCCGATGGAAGTTGGTCGTTGACCAGGTTGACCACGCCGCTCCGAGAGCAGCAGGGCGGTGGACGACGATGACGCCTAGGAAGGGGACGACGCGGAGCCGGGGAAGACGCAGCAGTGGAAGCCCGCGCAGAGAGGAGTACGAGGGTTCACTGGTTCGGTTGCGGTGTGAGGCTGCAGTCGCCGCAGAATAACAGGGGGTGTGGGTGAGTGGAGGGATGGCCTGGCCAGCAGTGGGAGTATTATGGGGGCGGTGAGGCCTCCGCGGCAGCACAGCCGGCCACGGGAGGCAGGAGCATGCGGCACGATCGGCGCTGCTTTGGGCGGCTGGACCAAGAAGACCAGAGGTTGAAGAAGCACTATGGCCGTTGGATGGACATCGTATGGTCACTAAAGCTAGAATCGTTTATATTGACTACGTTGACATTGCGCGCGCAACAATGAAAATTTAAGATTAAATATAAATTTGTATTACATAAAAATCCAACGATACATTGCGCGCGCAACAATGAAAATTTAAGATTTTCAAAATCCATAAATAATATTTTATAAACTAATTTTGTGTTTGGTGCATTTTTTTATAGTTACTGCCCAGTTTTTATAATTACATCCCATTTATTATTTTTAAAGCCCATTTTCCTTCTTAAGCCTAATGCATCCCTTCTAGGAAAGATTTGCAGCCCAGCGGGGCGGAGAATAACAAGTTGATGTTGCGTGGGTATTCCTGAAAAAGACGTATAGTTGGGCTAGCCATTTTCATCTTGAAAAAAGTAGTATCTGGGCTGGATATCTGGCCTGGGCTAGACGGGCCACAGCCCGCCCAGTTAATACCCTGCTCTCCTCTGAACAACAACGAAATCATCGCCAAGAAAAACTCTACAGTGCTCACGCCTCAAAACACAAATACTGCTCGAGCTGCTTGGTCCCAGCTGTCGGCCGCACCTTGTGCAATTCTCTCGTTTATATTGACTACATAGGTTGACAATGGTGTGGGACCGTGATGTCAGGAAACCAGGAGAAAGCAGAAAAAAAATATAGTTGTACATAATAAGGAGGCACTTGCGTACGTACGGCTATGGCCCTAGTGGGTCCCTAGTGTCATCCAGTCAAAATAAAGTCATCTCCTGAATCCTCATGTTCGTTGACCATGTTAACAATGCTCGGCGCCACGGTGAGCGCAACAACTCGAAGGACAAAGGAGAGGGCCTCGCGGGCCCTACGGAGGTCTGATACAGCGCCCGCTGCTCATTCAGGAAGCCAGGATCATCGGACAACTATGAGCACCTTCGAGAAACTAAGACGGCATGAAACGGTAAGGCTGCGCTTGGGAGCTCTGGTTTATTCCAAACCTGTATTAACATACAAGTGTAATTTACTCGTCATCGGAAGGCCCGAGGTCTGTAAGTAAAACCGGCGGGTTACGCGTGTAATTTGAGAGACCAGTGTATATTTTACGAGCACTGCTATATGGATGACATTACTAGACGATACATGCACGGCGTGCGTATCATGCCATCCATGGGCAAGGCTGAAACAACAACTAACGGCTGGATTAGCAATCGTCCGAGTGTCATTCAGCGTTTTATCGTGTGTGAAGTACTTCCGATATTTTACTAGTCGAAATCGACCAACCAAGCGCCTTCGCCCGAGACCATCTGCTTTGATTTACAAGCGTCAGTTTTACAAGTGGTTTTGGTTGGAAAACGACGATCCAATCACGGCCTAATATCATGAGTTGGTCAAAAGATCGTATGGTTTCACGTCTAACCTACCCGACATCTCGTATAGGCTATGAATGAAACATCAGACGATGAACTTCTTACGCACGGAAACAACAGAAGAGGATGATCTTCTTAACAAGCAAATCACTAGCATTAGATCGACATGCAAAACAATACGAAGCATTATTCTCAGGAGGCACGGTGAACAACTCGTGATGCCGCATGCCACAACATTCCAAGCTCAACTTTGCAATCAAACACAAGGCCTGGCATTACATAGACAATATTCAAAACAAACTCTTAACACAGGAATATCTCAGCAGAGTAACTATTTAATTCTAAACTAAACACATGAATAGGAAAAAACACTCGACGCTGCTCACAGCAAGGGCGTCCCACTCAAAAATATCAAATGCATGTCTTCTGGCTAACATCAATGAGCAAATTTTGACAAGGTTTTCCAATTCCAATATATTAAACTAACGTCTTCTTGCTAACATCAATGATTAAACTTTGACAAGCTTTTCCCATTCAAAATATGTAATGCCTATGATCGTGTCATGTCGTAGCTTCTTGTACTTGTTTGGGCACTTTTTGCCCATGGCACTCCACGTGTTGTTAAATTTCCAATGGTCTCTGCGGACTAGTCATGTCACCGGTGTCTAATAATACTCTGTAAAGCTTCTCGGTCATTCCTTCTGTAATGTACCGCAGCCAGCGACTGCTTCTTTCTACAAAGTGGAACGACCAACTGGACCCAGTAACGTAGCAGTTTGCCTTGGACACATTGGCTCCTTTTGTGCAGTTCAACTAAAATCGAAGTCGGAATAAAACCGAGCTTTAATTTTGATATCCCTGTAAGCAACAATATGTATAAGGGAAACAATTACTCAGAAATAACGGTTGATGACTTGTCTTAATGGGAAACAAAGCAAGAGAGAAGCAATTCTCCATCAGTGTGATTCATTCATATTGACTGAGAAATTATCTTAACAATGCCTTGTTTCAACATGTATAAAGAACAACAAAGCAGAAAAGTACCATTCCTAAAACAATGCAACTGATTCATTTTTAAAGAGACATTATCTTAACAATACCTTGGTTAAACATGTAGAAAGAACTACAAAGCAGGATAGTACCATTCCTAACAAGTGTTGCAATTTTGAACTAAGATTCAGTAGTTAATTAATTCTGAGAGTGGCATTGCCTAATTTTACCAGTGGCATTAGATTAACGAAAAGCATAAACAGTTCCAGGGGAGAGTGGGCGCAACAACAATATGTGCTTCAATCTACTTATAAAGGGAGTGATGCAGAGTTTGTTGTAACAAAGCAACAAGCATCATGTCTGGGTTGGTCCCATTTTTGTTCACTACTTAATGGGAAAAGACAACAATACAATAGCTTCAATTCAACATTTATTTAAAATAGTACCAATACAGGTAGCACAACATCTCAAAGCACACTGCACAATCATATGGATGAAGGCCTGTACTGACCTTTCATGAGAACACCAGGATAAAATATGAATCAGCTAACACGAATGAGAAATCCAATCTCCTTTTGTGCAGTTGCACTGAAATCAAGCAAAGTGTTTCGCGTAGCGAAGCAAAATGTCGCAATAGCAACAAGTTGAATAGATATCATGTGTATGGGACATGCTAGCACCATGTGCGTCCACACGTATAAATGGGTGATGGAGAGTATGTAGCCAACCAGCATATCTGTGTTGGTCCCATATTTTTTCTCTTTGAACTTTTTTCCTATGTGAGGGCAGCAAATGTAGTCCTGCACAAACTACCCTACCCCCGCCCACAAGTTTCTTTCCCTTTTCAACAAAGAGATCGGTTCCTTACAAATGTGTGTACTGGGTTACCCCCTTTTTCCCTTTTCGACCAACAAAGCGGCTGGATAGCCAGTCTATACTACTTTTCCTCCCTCCTTTCCTCATTGAACCACGTCCTAGATTCATGCTCCACCCCAACGCACCTTTCTTTCCTCTTTGAACCAAGACCTAGATTCGACTACAGATCGAAAAAGATCCACATGCAGCTAGAGCAACGACGGTTTCAGAGAAACTTATACCTTAGGGTCGTCGGGATGTGGCAAGGCGTGCGGTGGGAGGCCGGATTTGCCCACACTACGTACGGCAGCGAGGAAGAAGGGGTCGGTGGCCCTCCCACATAGGCGCTGGGTGAAAGATAACAGCGTAGCCGGCAGTGGATTGCCTCCCTCACCGAAGGCGATAGAGTTAACGCTACACCTCCTCCCCTTCCCGATGCAACGGGATACGGACGCCTCCTTCACCAGTTGTGAGGGGGGAGAGAGAGACAAGAGGCCAACACAGTCTTGTTTAGATCTGGTGAAGAGAGGGTGAGAGACTGTGAATATAGCAAACCCTAGCAAATGAACGCTGAGCCTCCAGCGTGTAAGATATATGTATTGCCGCGAGCATGTGGAGAGTGCAAACCATATCTTGATGGGAACTAAACTAGGATACCCGAGATAAAAAGCATTTCTCCATTTAACCAGTGATAGTACTACCACCATATCGACAATGACCGCACAACCACCATGTACTTTTTGTCAAAACAACATGTATACCTCCACCAAGGCATAAATCAGGACAATTTTTAATGGCCTGTCTAGGACACATCTAGATGTCCAAGTTGATGCCCACTCTGTTTGTGGTCTATTTTTTTGTCCTAGTTTTTTTGTTTCTTGTTGCTACATTATATACTTGTGGGAGATTAGATGTGATATCCTTAAATAACATATAGATGTGAATTAGACAAACTGATTTTCTAACGTACCAAGAAAGAAAACTCGATCAAAAACACGCCCCCGCTTCCAGGTCGCGAGAGTCGTCGTGCACACACACATAGACATAGACATGCATGTCCGTGTTTACGTAAAATTCCATTTCCATCTCCATCTCCAATCATATTTGTCCAACTGACACATTATTTACGTTGTTAATTATATACGCAGCAATATTAACGTACAACATCTCTTGTTTGCGCACGTCCGGACCGCTGCCACGGCCGGTCCTGACCAACCCGAAACCTCTTCATCACCAGCGCGTGCTTTCCGCCCGAAACAGTCAGTGCCGCATTCATGCCCGGCCAGAGCGGACGCGACCTCTCACTGGCACCGGCATTGAAGCGGCGCGCCGGCCGAGAGAGCGTCGCCCGTGCCGCTTCCGGGTGCACGTGGCTGCTCTGCGTTCAAAGGTCGCAATAGCCGGCTACAACATGCATGTAAAAAGTTCATGGGAGTCCGTGATACAGCTAGCTGTCCTCCCCCAACTCGTCAATCTCTTCCAGTGGTGCTAGTAGTACTCCATGGCGCGATCCATCGACAAGCAGGCGGGAAAGTTATCGTATACTCGGTTTGCGGTGAGTGGCATGCCGAGCGACCGTGTGGGGTCGAGCCGTGGAGGAGGGTGAGACACGAACACGACAGACGTGATTTAAACGTTGGTTTTGATCGATGGCACGATCCAACGAAACGAAATGTTGGTTTCTCTCCGTTTCCATTTTTTCTCCAGAAAAACGGAAACTTTCCACTCCATTTTCATTCCTATTCCAAGGTTGCCCCGTTATAACATTCCATCAAATACAAAGGAAAACTAACATGCATGCTGATGCATCTCAACGATTCACAGATCATAGCCAATATTTACTTCACAACTAAAGAAAAAAGTTGTGAGAGCGTGTACGAAAGAAAAACTACTGATGGGGTCACTACGACTTAAACCCTAAACCCTAAACATGAGTTAATTCCCTGGCCAGGTAGAACCTGTCGAAGGAAAGATGGCTGGCACCCTCGGATCATACGATGCTTTTGTGCAGTTCCACTAAAATCAACCTGAGCATCCCTGATGGCAAAGATATTGAAGAAGTGTGATTATAATAATAGTACTGGCACTAGTTCATGAGACATAAACTCATCACAAGTAGAAGCCGGTAGAAGTAGAGAAAGATCGACATGGAGATGGAGCTACGGCAGTGGAGCAAGTCGGCTCCAAAAGGAAGAAGGACTACCTGGGACGTCGGGCTGTACCTAGAAGGGCGGTTGGGACGCGGCATCGGCCCATACCACGGTGACCCCCGATTGGGACGCACCGACTGTGGGTTTTCTCCCTCACCGATGTCGACCGCGTCTACGCAGAACATTGTTCCCTTCCCCCAGCTGCGGGATCAGGCCCGTCGTTCTATGCTTGTGAAGAGAGCAACCTTAGCAAGCAAGCTTGTAGCTTAGGCTCCTGCTAGTGTATATATAGTGGTTTTCTTTTTCTCTCCATATCAACCACTTTATATTGCGTACGTGTCATTCAAGAGTGAAATGATGGTTGCTTCTTCCGACTAACTTACTGTGTGATTTGACTGCTCCTTAGTGGCTCCTACACGTACTCCCCCTACGTGTATGCAACAGTCACACGTACACATGGACGCAAAAACACGCACGACGCCCTAATGCAT
The DNA here is from genome assembly GCF_018294505.1 of Triticum aestivum. Classification (NCBI taxonomy): domain Eukaryota; kingdom Viridiplantae; phylum Streptophyta; class Magnoliopsida; order Poales; family Poaceae; genus Triticum; species Triticum aestivum. Next base: position 717,054,192 of record NC_057798.1, on the reverse strand, counting down.
GCATGTCTGAGCACACGACGGAACACACACGGTCACGCTAAGTGCTCAACCTACACGTGCATGCACACACATACTCAGTCAGGGTGAGTTAGTGACCGTATAAACACCGGAAAATATATATATTGAGCGCAATGAGCGTATTATGAAGTCCACTGACCGTATTTTTACAAATATATAGTGACAGATAGTGTATTTATCTCGTTTGAAATTAATCCATATTAACCCGAGAGGAGGCAGTATGGACTAGCATTACTTGCGCGCGGTGGCTCGTAGGACAAGGAGAAACTTTTGACTAATGCAAGCTCTCCCTCGCTCAGGCGGTGGACGTGCAATAGTTAATTCGGTGTCCGATTGCCAGAAGCATACACTATACTACTAGTGCTACTATTGTTTGACTTCCCGAATAGGCGAACAGCCAAGCGCAAAGTTTACTAGTACTAGTACTACTAATATAGTCTATAAAGGTACGTACTAGTACTCCCTCTGGTCCTCTTTTGTTTCCATCTAAGGTGAAGCCAGGATACCAAGGAGCGAGTGTTTCGTTTGAAATTGGATAGTTCTATCCCTGATGTGCTACCGAGAGAGGCTGGGGTTAGTTTTTCTAGGCATGCATACCATTGGTTGAGCCTACCCCACACCGGAATTCTCGCGATGCATGCATCTCTCTCTTTCATTGTGGCTAGCGTCAAGTCTGCATGCGTCTCAGACTAGCCACAGTGGGAGTAACTTCGGTAGTAACATCGAGTCCAACTCAGCAAATTTGCTTATGTGGCAATGAGTTAATGAGGAGAGATGTAGTACTAGTAACTTAGCTAGTTACTGTGACATCACAAATCCCAATGCAATATGAGTCTATAACCTAATAAATGAAGTTTTGCATGCTACCACACTTATGTTACTACCCACTATTGAGGTAGTAACATAGTCTAGGGATATGTGTATGTTACTAGTTTATGTCACTCTCCATTGTGGCTAGTCTCACTCTTCCATGTCTGCATGTGTGTCACTCTATCTGCATGCGCACGCCTTGGGAAGGGGTGATTGGTATGGGAGAGAGAGTTGGGAGTTACTGCGGCTGCACATGCAGTCAAAGCAGAACAGATGGGAGGGCTACCAGTGGAAAGAGCGGGGTAAAGAAGCTAAGGCGCAGAGCTTTGAGGGGAAAACTGAATTTTCTTAGGCGCAAACCAAAAAGGACCGGAGGGAGTACTAGGAACCGGATGGAGGAGCGTCTGCACTCTTATTATAATTTAAAAATGTGATAAAGCAATCTTCAACACATTTGGTTCTCTTAGAGGGTTCTCGCATGTGATAATGAAAGTTGATTGCATGGAACACTCGCCACAATTCTCGCTTAATTCTTGCTCATATCCTGTTACAAATAGTAGCGCTCGGTAATATTTCCTGTTTTTTGTTATTCAGCTTGTAAACAGGTCAGCAAACCCTGCGGCGCATCTTCGTGCGAACCGTGCTTGCTGCACTTTGAATGTGGCCGAGAGCTGGCTTGATGAAACACCTCGCTTCCTACTTCTTTTTTTGCGGGGTACCTTGCTTCCTAGTGACCAGTGTCTTGGCTGATCATCCTAAGAATGCTTATATATGAATAAAGCTCTCTCATTTACCTGCAAAAAAGATTAAGCCATATTAACCGGAAATGAGGGAGTATGGACTAGCACTACTTTTTGGTGTGTCCCGTCAACTCGCAGAACGAGGAGAAGCTTGCAGGACAAGGTGAAGCTCGCTTACGCCTTTTGACTAATGCAACCTTCCCTCGGTGGACATGCATTAGTCCATTCAGTGTCAGATTTTCAGAGGCATACACTGTAGTACCCAACATGCGGAGTACCATCATTGTTCATCTTCACGAAGAGCCGAAGAGCCAAGCGCAATAGTACGAGTATTACTACTACTAGAACCGCATGGTGGAGCGTCTGTACTCTTATTTTTTTATCTCTGATAAAGTACACGTTTATTCCGGAGAAGGGCGGAAAACGGAAACCCAACATGTAATGAATGATATCGATCAACCAACCATGCTCGAATATATCTTGGCCTCCGTGCGAGCCCGTCTGTGTGTTCTAGCTCCTCGTCTCTCTTAAGGAACGGCGGGTTGGCTCTTTGCCGTCAATTGAGATCGGTTTGCTCACACTCCTGTCCCACATGTTAGTGATACGCCAAGAGGAGGTGCATTGACCGACTGGCCATACGCGTACTTGGTTTTGCACCTTCATACTATTCCTCCCTCCGTCATAGTTTATCGGGCACGCTTCATTATGATGCATTTCTCTCAATGCATTTCCAGCACCAGAGAGACTTTAGATGCGTTTGGTTTAATGCTCAATTAATTAGGGCGTCGTAACCGCAATCAAGTCCACAATTTTCTCTCCATGTACTCTGTACTACTACGGAGTGGAGTACGTGCAAGCATGTGTGTACCCGGGGTGGAAGCACTGCATGCATGTGTGTACGCATTATTCCTCTAGTAATAGACACTGTGCTATAAGTCTGGTCGTAATGATAGTATCATAGCTAGTATCATGCATGCCAACTAGGCAATTTTGATGATGTGTCATAACATTAAATGAAGAAAAAGAGGGTGTAGTATCATATCATGATACCGTATCATATTAAATGCTATGCTACTTTGTGTCATGCATGGCAATAAATAGAGTACAACATGATACTAATATATGATACTATGCATTAGGAAGGTAGTATCATACACTAGTATCATATGCATGATACTAGTATATGATACTCCCCATTACAACCAGCCTAACTACCAATGCTATTTTTCAGGCCGATCGCTAGTCGCCTTGGTCCCACAGATTCGTTTTCTTTTTTCTGAAGCATGCTGTATAAACAGTGACGGATGGAGTAGTATGAGCGGATTCAAAGGAGAGCGTATTGATGGTTGCTTCTTCAGAGCAACTTACAGTGGGAAAGGTGGGGCTTATGATTTGACTGCTCATTACTCACTATTAATGCGGCGCAACGACCGGGCTGAGTCTCCCATGCGGTTGTGCACTACCCCCTAAGTTCTTAAATATACTCCGGAGTATTTGTCTTTCTAGAGATTTCAACGAGTGACTACTCAAATATTTGTCTTTTTAGAGATTTCAAATGAACTGGCACATACGGATGTATATAGACATATTTTAGAGTGTAGATTCACTCATTTTGCTCCGTATGTAGTCACTTGTTGAAATCTCTAGAAAGACGAATAGAATATTTAGGAACGGAGGGAGTACACATACGAAGCAAAATGAGTGAATCTACACTCTAAAATATGCCCATTTGAAATTTGTAAAAAGACAAATATTTAGGAATGAAGGAGTATAATTTTGTGCATGGCACATGGACCCGGATGATGAAGAGGCTTCTGGCAATGCTATCAAGCTTCCATCATTTGTTTACATAATTGACGTACTATACAAATAATTTTCCAGCGACATGAAATTGTACAATGGTGTGAGCTTTCAGCTTTTGTTTCGCGTGTCTTGCCATCGATGCTCTTTCGGAAACAATAAAAAACTAACTCCCTTGCTAATGCATGTCAATTATTAGCAGATCAGAGCTAATAATTACACCACAACTGAAAACAGAGTTGTGAGAAGGTGTTAAATTAAAATTGATCCATGCTTTCATTGGTAGCAACGTCACCCCAGCTCTGTCTAAATCAACAAGGCATGTTGGGAAAAAAGAAGTTGTCTGGAGCATGCAACATTCCGATCATTTTGTGCCGTTCCACTAAAATAGACCTGAGCGTCACTGTTCCAAAGATATTAAGTGTGATTACGATAATAGAGGACTGCTGATGAAATAATAAACACACAAATAGAAGCCAGTCACCTTTGCCATCTCTCTTAAGACTAACTAGTTGGAGAAGATTAGGCTCGGAGTTGGATGAGGAGGATAGAGCAAAACCAATCTCCCTTTGTGCAGTCACACTGAAATGTAGAGATGTTGCCCGTGTGACATTTTAGTACAACTACACAAAACACTCTTAAGAAAAAAGTGATTTGTGCAGTTCACCAAAAGGTCGCAATAGCAACGAGGTGAAATGGATAGCCCTGTTTGCAAAAAAGAGGTAGAAAGGAAACAATTACTGGCCAATAACAGTTGATGACACATGCGACGACAAAAAAGAAGCATATTCCTTGCCCTAAGGGGAGATAACAACACGGTTGTGTTTGTCTAAAACAGTGTGAGGACGAGAATGCAATATGGAAAGTATGCTGGACGAGCTACATTCTGGGAAAAGAACTATGGAAGATCCACATGCAGCGACGTGGGAAGACGAGCAGTGGAGCAAGGCCGGAGGGGATACCTGGAGGTCGTCGGGATGTAACTAGGTGAGCGGCGACGGGCGGAATCTGTGAGCAGGTGGCGTAGGCCCTGCTGCGCCGGAGCTTGGTCAGAGAGAACGGCGTGTACCGCAGATCGGGACGTGCTGCCTCGGCACCGTCGAACAGAGAAACGATGCACTTCCTCCCTATCCCCCGGCGGACGGGAAGCGGCCGGATCAGTGACCAACGGTGAGAGAGAGAGAGAGGTCACCGCACTCCCTTTCCCCCGGTGGACGGGATGCGTCCGGATCAGTGACCAACGGTGAGAGAGAGAGGCCACCACACTCCCTTTCCCCCAGCGGACGGGATGCGGCCGGATCAGTGACCAACGGTGAGAGAGAGAGAGGCCACCGCAGCCTTGTGTGAGATACTCTGAAGAGCGAAAAACCAGGCACGCAAGGCTCCATTGTATATAGTGAGCGGACAACCTTTCTCTCCATAAAAATCGTTTTATATTCTGTGTACGTGCCATTGAGCGCTACAACTTTATTTAAAAATAATGCGGCAACGCGTCAAGTCGAACTCTGTTTCGTGCAGGCATGGTACACAACCTCCCTAGGTAAACAACTGCTACAGTCGTTCAAATTAGCACGTGGGCTGCCATTTTGTAAAGAAATGAGCTCCGCCGTGTACCGGCGCGGGTGTGGCTGGGCACAAAGCGTGAGTACGTGCACGGTGCACCTATTCTCTTCTTGTATATGTACACCACCTACGTGGGGTTGTGTGAGAGAGATACAAACCTAGAGAGATATAGTGTGTGGGTTCTTGAGAGT
>NC_057798.1:717045842-717048883 GCF_018294505.1 Triticum aestivum | reverse complement strand
GGGGGTTCAATCAAAAAATGTAACATATGCAATGTGTGTGAAATAGAGTCCTGGATATAACATATATATAGAGGGGGCGATCCACGTGAAGAGAGTGGAGGTATCACCGGCTTGAGGTGTCCATAGAATAGAAAAGAGGGATGATGTGTGTGTGTGTGTGCGTGCGATCGATAAAGAGTGCCATCGAATTTGTGTGTGCCCACGTCAAAGATATAGAGTGGCCGGCCTACTGGAACGTGAGGGGGGACATGTGCAGTTTGTCTCTGTGGCATGGATACCTACCTACAACGCTCGACTCTCGATGTGTGGTGGGGGAAGAGGGAGGCCCAATTAACTATAGAGGTACAATGGCTGGTATATGTGTGGAGGAGGAGAGAGGCCTACCTCATGTATTAAGGAGATCGATCTGCCTCATGTATTAAGGGAGATCGATCGGCATCCATGCATATGTGCAGGAGAGGAATAAGGTTGGGAGAGAGACAGAGCTAGAGTGTTGGAGGGGGTGGTAGTGGAGTTGCTTCTAACAAATGGTGGGATAGGCTTGCTAGATAAACGGAGGGCATGCCCGCAATATCAATAAGAGAGGAGATGGATGCTTGTTGTCTGTGCACGTGCGTGTGAGAGACGGGTCAGGAGGCATGCACGAATGATGAGGGCGGACGGTGTGGCTGTGGTAAGCAGACATAACTACATAGGAAGATCAATCGCCCTTTGTTAGAGAAAGGAGAGACATAACTTGTGAGGTACGTCGATCGATGGGGGGGTAGTTAAAGTCGATCTAGGTATATGTTGGGAGATTGATCGGTATACATGCATGTGTGTGTTAGAAGCAAACGAGGCACGAGGAGAAGGATAGAGATAGAGGGATGCATGTAGGAGGTGGTACGAGAGGCATACTATATCGAGCGGGGAGGAGTGTGCGAGTACGAGAACGATGAAAAGAGTGGTGGGAGTGAGGCATGGACGGTGACAAGAGAAGAGGGGAAGCTTGTGTTTGTGCTAGGCACACCTGGCTAGAGAGGCATATCGATCGATGTGTGTCATAAAGAAGGAGCTGGGCGGCCTACACACACCGTGGGTGAACGACCTAAAGTGAAGACGAATTTGCGCGATGGAGCTAGAGAATGCTGAGGGAGGGTGAGAGGGATGCGGGCGTGTGCATGCACAAGAGAAAGTTAGCCCTAGCTACAAAGATAAGAGGGTTGTGTGGGTGTAAAAGACGAATAGAGATCATATATACTTCATTATAAAAAGCGAATTCGGATATTTGAAGAATTTATCATAGTGTTTTAAACCGACGCATGTGTGAATATATATAACGGTGATACACATGGTGTGTTTATGAACATGTTATACTACATTTAATATATTTTATCTCTACTCTTATAAAAAAACGGAGTTGTTGATGATGGTGTGCCTGCCATCTTGCATTATAGGCCGTCCGATTTATATCTGGCGGATAGCAAGGAAACTATCATGGTTGAAGTTGGCAACAATCATGATTGTACATTCTTATTGAAATAGAGAAACGAGTTCAAATTTAGTTCGAATTGCAGCGGTAGTATAGACATTTGGAATGCACTAAAATGTTGGTATGAGTAGGTTACATGCATTATACAACAGGCAAAAAAATTTAATCGTACATAACATGGATTCATACTCCCTCCTTCCATCTATATAGGGCATATTGAGATTTTTAAGACCTCCTTTGACAATTGACAAGATTAATAGTACATGACATGCACAATGTGAAAATTTTATCATTGAAAGAACCTTTCACAGACAAAGTTAACGGTGTGCTTTGTGTAGGTTGCATATCATATCTCATTTCTCTAATATTTGGTCAAAGTTAGCATCGAAAAATGCATTAGGACCTATATAGATGGAAGGAGGGACTAGCTTTGAATAGCATTTGTATAGTAAAACGGGGCAAGACTCTCTCTGTGTGGTGTGAATAGTTTTATTTTTTTCATTTTCTTTTTGGTTGAGGGAAGTGCGAATTGATTTGGTACGTACAAGTACAATATTACTACACGTTAGGCTTGTCCCTAAAATTCAACCCGCGTCTTGTTATATCCCGAAAATTCAGATATCGTGCTCCCAAAACTGGCGCCTTCACAACCCGCGCCTTGCTATCCCGAAATTACAACGCGCGTGAAAACTCCCTCCAGCTGCCAAATCCCGACACGCGAAATCCCCCTTCTAACCCTGAGCTGAAAGGGCCGCTAGTTCAAATCGGTGGGGGGTACTTTTGTAACACACCCTACATTTTGGACAAGCGCGTCCCTAAGTCATGCTTCACCCCCTCCCATCGCCCCCTTTTCGCCATTCGAAATCCCAGACTGCCATAACCTCTCTGCTCTAGCCGCGAAACCCCACCCTCCTCCGTCTGCCACGTCACCGCTGCCTAGCCGGAGCCTCTTCCCCGACGACGTCGTCCACCGCAACAGCTCGACGTCCCTCGTCCACCTCCCCGGAAGAGGATCCGTCGTCCATCTCGCCGTCTAGCCGGTTCAGCCGCCCCGTCCTCCACCTCCAAGGAACTGCTCCGACGATCGCCTCGTCTATCGCGGCTGCTCCATCCCCACAGCGCCGCCTTAACCTGATCCACCGGAACCGCATCACCCTCACCGACTCCTCGGACGAAGCCGAGGCCTACTCGGTGCCACCAAAGAGGTTGTGCACTCATCGCATCTCACCTTCTCCTTAACTCGACCTCCCGACACCAACGGTGCTCCATCCTGCACCCCCATGGAGCGGCAACCTTGAAGTCGGCGCCGCGGGCGACATCTCCACGGCGGCTCTCCCCCAGTGCGAGGCCCTTTCAGCGGCGGCATCCATACCAGCCGGATCTGCTGCTGCTGCTCCGGCTCTCGCTCGCTCGCTTGCGCTGCTGCTGCTGCTCCGGCTCTCGCTCGATCGCTCGCTCGCCCAGCTGTTGCTGCTGCTCTCCCCCTCGCTCGTGCTGCTGCTCTGCTCCGATTAAGCCCCACTTCAGTCGACTGAATCGACTTTTGGGTCAATCGATTTTCAGGGGTTGG